>NW_022692886.1:0-635 GCF_011630105.1 Anneissia japonica | reverse complement strand
AAATTATTAATATTGCTGTAATTACTTAAATTGTTCACTTTAAAAACCATAAGAAGCCTTCTTTAAATTTTTTTGTATTTGGTTTTATCATTTTTAGTCTAAGTATGTTTTTGTTTTCATGGATGCACCTTCTTCTTTTGAAGTGTGCCACTGTTTCAAAAGTGTATATCCTAATAAATAAATAAATAAATAAAATGGGCCCGGTCAAGGATCTCTTCGACATTTTTTTAAGTAGTTGACGTTACATTTATTGTACTCGGGCTTCAAATGATCTGACATTCATGTTCGTTCGTCTTGGTGATAAAAAAACTCGATTCCATTTAACTATAAGAATGGAATTATATTTTGACTGTTACAGAGGCATCAAATACATTCACAAAGAGACTGAAATTAAGGTTCTGGTGATAAATAATGTTTATTGAGTAACGTGAAATCAACTGCACAACGAACGCACGTAAAATTAAAAGCGAACAATTGTTACGGTATTAATTCAGAAATCACAAGTGAATGGACCAGGCGCTCAAACAACACTGCAGCCTACCGTAGTCTAATAGATTGTTTTTCAACGTTTTTTTTTTTTTCAATTTTCCTGGTCTGCAAGTTTTTGTATCTTGTTTTCAAACACTTTAATCATA
>NW_022692885.1:0-913 GCF_011630105.1 Anneissia japonica | reverse complement strand
GACGACGACTGCGACAAAGAGCACCGACGATGTATGTGTCGGCGGAGCCTCCTCCGAATCGGACCTGCTGCGAAAGAAAGAAGAGGAAATCGTTTCCCTGAAAACCGCCGTGCAGAGCATCGACGTGCTGAAGCTTTTGCTGAACGACTACGGAGGTTCGATCGATTCGTTGAAACTGGAAATCAAGAAGAAGAACTTAAGCATCGAGCACTTGCAATTCAGACTGCACAGAAACAAACTCGATTCGTCGGTCGATCTCAAAGAGCACGAAGTTTTCGTGCCCGGACACGACAAGGAGGTTCTCGACCAACTGCTGAGGGAGAACGTGCGATTGCGAACCGTCCTGAATTCGAATTACAGTTCCGAGGAAGTGGCGGAAGCGAAGAAGACGATCGCCGCTCTCAGGATAAGGATCGCCGAACTTTCGTTCGAGGTCCGTACGAAAGATAAGGAGCTGACCGAGTACCTGAGCGCTACGAATTCTTCCGACTCGGAAAAGGACGTCGCTATTAGAAAACTGACGTCGGAGCTGAAGGAGTGCTACGGACAGCGCAATTACGCCGACGACGTCTGTCGAACGCTCTGCCGCGAGATCGAACGGATGAGATCGAAGATCGACGATCTGGTAACGGGAAAGATCGACGTGGCTCGGGAGCCGAGGAATTACGAACGAAGGGAAAAAGATGTCGGCGAACAGAGAAATTGTGGGTCTCTCTCATCGGAAGATCGATGCAAGGTATTGGAGGAACAAGTGTCTAGCTTAGCCAGGGAAAACGCCGAACTTTCGAAACAGTTGAAGGAAGTCATAAGCATGAACACCAGATGGCAACGGTACTCGGATCAACGCAAAGCGCACGTCATCAAGCTTACAGGAGAAATCCAGTCGCTTTCTGCGAGGAACGAAATGTTGGAG
>NW_022692884.1:0-1595 GCF_011630105.1 Anneissia japonica | reverse complement strand
TTTTTTTTTTTTTTTTTTTTTTTTTCAAAGGCGGAGGGAGGTCAGGACCTCCATAACTTCCCCCCTCCCCTCAGATCCGCCAATAAGAGATTTTAAACAGTGCATCCAGCAGTAAGCACGCAGCTAGTCTTTAGGTCTGTAGCCTCTAACTAATGACCGTACTATTACTAGTATTGTACCTAACTGGGCGACCACTCAAGCAACCTTTTGTTAAACTTCTGCTTTCAAGTTACTCTATCTAGGTAGAGCCTAGGCCTGGGGCCTAGGCTTATGCATACTTAATTAAGACTCAGACTGCCGTAATTAATTACTGTACTGTATTTATTATTAATTAGGCTAGGCCTATACCTAGCATGAATTCAAAATACTGAGGAGGTTTTGAGGAGTTTTTTTTTTTGTTAGTTTTACTTGTTGCTGTTCATCTTTTACAGTATAAAGAATAATAGGCTAATACTAAATAAAAAGGGCAGACCTGCAGCTGTAGTTTGTTATTTACAAGCCCAATCACAAACTTCTTTATAATAATTGATTTAAGGGAAAACGCCGAACGTTTGACAATTGTGTATGAAATTATAATCCAATTAAACTTTATGAAATGTAAGGATATCTTCTCGTACTTCCTGAGTAAACAAATAAGTAGGTCTTTCGAACTAAAGTCCTTGGACTTGATACGAAATACGAAGAACTTTATTGCAATCCCTCATTCAAAATTGCAATGATATTAATGATAGTGTTTCTCTTTTCTATGATTTAGTTGACGCTGCCCTCTGTGACCTTGTGCCTACCATACGACCTAAGAGAAAAATGCCTCCATGGTGAGGTCCGTGCTGCCCTAAAACACAAAGAGCGAATTCATCGACACCTAAAACGCTATAAAACTCAAGAACTCAAAGATTCTTTCTCTTTTGCCAGAAAAAATTTAAAACATTAGTAAAAATTAAGTATACAAATTATATGCAGTCACTATCTGGTGATTTGAAATCAAATCCAAAGCGCTTTTGGTCCTGGATGAAAACCAAAACTAAATCATCCCATCCTTCTGTTATGTCGTATGATAACAAGGTTGCAGAGACAGCTAATGAAAAGGCTTCTTTATTTAACAATATTTTTCATTCTGTCTTTAAAAAAAGTTCAAATTTAACTGAAGAACACAAATGTCTTCCTGAGGCTCCCGTTGTTATGCTCAGTACTCCTGTGATTCACCCTGAAATCGTTAGCAAACTATTGACATCAATTCAAACAAGTAAGGCATCTGGAAGCGATAACCTCAGTAATCACGTTCTGAAACTTTGTGCTCGTCCACTTTCCGTTCCCATCTCTAATCTCTTTAATAAATCACTTCAAACTGGACAGTTACCTTGTCTTTGGAAACATTCATATGTTGTTCGTATTCATAAAGGGGGTTAATCACATCTGGACTCACGTTTCACCTGCCATTGCTTTTTCTGTTCAAGCTCCTTCTCTGTGGAATTCTCTTCCTTTTTCTGTTGGTAATTCGCCTAATTTATATTCTTTTAAGAACTTAAAGTTTCACCTTTTTGAGAAATGTTAATGAGTTTGTTTTCTCCTGCGCCTTTGATAAATGTTTTGATTGG
>NW_022692883.1:0-722 GCF_011630105.1 Anneissia japonica | reverse complement strand
AAAAAAAAAAAAAAAATTTAAGTCACATAAAAATAATAATAATATCAATAATAATAATATTAAAATCATAACATAGCACCATTTTTAATCTCAATTCTTTTTGCCCATGCCTTCTTAATATAAGATTTACAAAAATTATCAAAAATCAAATGAGCCAAGTCAATTAAGTGATTGGGTAGATTAGGAATAAACTCTGTGCAGTCTCCGCCTAACATAAGGATAAGAAATGCATCAGTATCCTTTGTAAGGATCTGATTACATAACTCAGATAAGCCTGAGTCATAAAGTTTATTCACTAAAAGTTCGTGCTCAGATAACCGAACTTCTTCAAGCTTATTACAAATAAACAGAAAATGTCGCAAGTCTTCAATACCATTGTTACACAGTAAGCATGTACCAGGATTATTATTATCCCACTTACTAGCTTTTATTTCATTTCAAGTTGAAGTGAGTTAGAGCGTGCCTTAAACTTAAGTTGAGCACCATAAAAATCAGTTTTAGTTAGGAGGTAACTTTCCATTTTAGGAATCCTTTTAAATTTAATATAATCAGAGAGGGGTGATAAGCAATACCTCTCCTTTAATCTCTTTTTATATCAGTTGCACATAGTTACCACCTGATGAGTGTGGTCAGCTTCGCTGATCATACGAAACAAATTTGTAGTGGGAAATAAAATGATGAAGTAAAAAAAGTTCGCCTCTGTTCTTTATTATATATATATT
>NW_022692882.1:0-653 GCF_011630105.1 Anneissia japonica | reverse complement strand
TAACAGACATGGCGAAGTACCCAAAATTAATAAAATAAAAACTAACACCATAAAACGAATGGCACACATAGACTAATAATTGACGGCTGTACGCGCAACTAGTATCGGATTGTCGATGCCACAGTAAAGATCAAAGGACTGTACGCATGCGCTATGTTCGAGAGCGGAGATGTGCGTCCTTTTTTTGAATTACCTTGTTTCAACATAGGATTCCATAATAAAATAAAGTATGGAAGTTCAGTATTCCAAATTCCAATTTAGCAGAGAGAAGAACACATCTCTTAACATCGTTTGCAAAATTGCTGAACAATTCTGAACATTACTCGCATTTATTACCTCGCTGGCATATTGCCTGAAACAGTACTCCTTGAAATTGCCAAAATTAAATGCATAATTCATAATTTGATTGATTAATTTGACTTATCCAGAAGAACCAACCAGTGAAAGCAGCTTAGCTCAGTCGGCTAATCTGGTGGAAGCCACTGTGTGTGAGCTGAACCGTGAAGTTCTCTAGGTCATCGGTTCAATTCCCATCGCTGCCTCTCCATGTGTTTCTGCTAGA
The DNA here is from genome assembly GCF_011630105.1 of Anneissia japonica. Lineage (NCBI taxonomy): Eukaryota > Metazoa > Echinodermata > Crinoidea > Comatulida > Comatulidae > Anneissia > Anneissia japonica. Next base: position 91 of record NW_022692882.1, on the reverse strand, counting down.
GGGCTAAAATACCAGTTACAATAGCGCACCGTCTTTCGGTGAGACGTTTAAGCCGCTGGTCCCGTGTGCATAATGGCCCATGTGCACGTTA
>NW_022692881.1:289-652 GCF_011630105.1 Anneissia japonica | reverse complement strand
AACCTAAAGTTTCCTATAAGATTTATAATGATACCTATAGGATTCCTATAAGATTATTCTTTTTTTATTCTAATAATATACTATAAGATTCTAATAATATACCTATAGGATTCCTATAAGATTCTAACAATTTACCTAGAGAATTTTTATAAGATTTCAATAATATACCTATAGGATTCTTATAAGATTCTAATAATCAACCAATAGGATTCCTATAAGATTTTATTAATACATTTATAGGATTCCTATAAGATTTTAATAATAAAACTTTAGGATTCCTATAAGTGTCTAATAATATACCTATAGGATTACTATAAGATTTTAATAATAAACCTATAGCATTCCTATAAAATTTTAATAATA
>NW_022692881.1:0-195 GCF_011630105.1 Anneissia japonica | reverse complement strand
TTCCTATAAGATTCTAATGATATACCAATAGGATTCCTATAAAGATTCTAATGATATACATACCAATAGAATTCCTATAAGATTCTAATAATATACCTACAGGATTTCTATAAGATTCTAATGATATACAATAGGATTCCTATACGATTCTAAAAATAAACCTATAGTATTCCTATAAGATTTTAATAATAAACG
>NW_022692880.1:23251-32857 GCF_011630105.1 Anneissia japonica | reverse complement strand
TAAATATTTTTAAATTTTAGGTACACAAATAATTTTGTATCATACTAGGCACGACGAAAAATTAAATCATATTTTACCACATTACTACTTAATCAATCATTTATAATTGGCAATTTTCCTCTGGGGTTTGGGATGAAAATTAATAAGTATACAAATATCAACACAAAAAATGTAAGGATGTTGTTACGTACTTCGTCAGTGGAGGATCCGTCATTCTGCTGTTCGATAGACACCTGTGCTTGAGGGGCCTGTGCTTGAGGGGCCTGCTTCATCCTTTCAAGAAGCTTCGGCAGATCTGGAAATTTTAAATAAATTTGAGGAAAACGTTAGCATTTAAATCATTGTAATAAAGAGCTTAAAATATTACAGGTAGAGTGTGGTAGGCTTGAACATGTGTTTAAGAGTACAGTTACATTTTGCAGCAGGCCGATTATACTAAATGGTAGGCTACTGCACATTGCTAAAAAAAAAACAAACATGGGGCTATTTTTTATTATTTAATACATAGCTATATGTAATTTGAAATAGAAATGATACAGTAGACACATGCACACATACAGAGCTGAGTGTTTGGCCTGCCTCTTGTATTCTAGGGCAGATTCAAGACCCGGCCCAGCAGACAAGTATGTAAAGAGTAATGTACTGAATCCAAAATACATAAAGCACTTACGGTCCATGCACGATATTGTTTGCGTTAGGCGCTCTGCAAGTTTCTCTAATGTCTTTATCTTTTCCTTTAACTGCAGATTCTCTGCAAGGAGTGCAGTGTCCTAAAACAAAACAAAAAAATTGTAATAATGTGGTAAGCACTATACTGAGTCATGCATACACTCATTAAACGTTGTTTTATTACCATTACCATCATAAAAAATGAATATGATTTATTGATTTAATTTTTGTTATATTATTTTTAAAGCCTTTCATGTCGTTTGACGATCAAACGCAACATCCAGATAAAAACGAAGTGTACAGGTTACTTAACATAAATAAAATCTGTCACAAGAATCTGCTACTTATTTTATTTGCAGCGCAAAGAGACCTTTAATACTTATAAAGTTAAAAAAAAATATATATATATATATATATATATATAATATAATATAAACAAAAGTTAATAGCTTATTTTTTATAATTTAAAATTATTATAGCATTTATTACCTGTGACTTCGATTGCAAGATTTCTCGGAGCTGGTTCGCCGACTTGGTCACAGACCTTTTCTTGTTTTTCTCAGTCTCTTCTGCTACTTCCTTTACAAAGAATTAATATATTTTTTAATCCACGTGTCCTACTCTTAGTGCGAACTTGGTAATGAAAAGTACATTACAGTATTATGTAAAGAAGTATCATTTATTATTATAATTATAATTCCTATTATTATTATTATTATTATTATTATTATTCTCGCACCCACGAGAGAGAGGGAAAGAAGAGATAGAGAGAGCATAACTGAAGAAACTACCAAACTGATTAACCCCTAACTTTCACACATTGACAATATTACATGTATCTTTATCATTATAATTGTTATTATTGTTATTAATATTATATTATTATTATTATTATTATTATTATTATTATTATTTATTATTAGTTAATATATTATTGTAATTATTTGTGTACTTCGATGTATTTTGAAGTAATTAAATGATAATTTTAAATTGATCAGGGATTAAACAATAAAGTAAAATGTATGGTATGTAAATAATAAGCTGATAATTAAAAAAAAGTACCTCCTCATCCTCAGCATCAGTATCATCCGAGTCGACAAACCTCGGGTTGGGCTTCCTGACCCGGCTCCCTTTCCCCGTCTCTAATGTGCGGTTCAGCGTGCCAGTTGATATGTACTGCTCTCGTTTATTGACAAGTCTTTTCCTATCATCTGGGGAAAAAAGTTTAAAGCTTAATTATTGAACTAGTAAACGTAGATGAAATTATTTACCCGTTAAAAGCGGTTAAAAATACAAATCAATCAAAATAAATGACTGTATGTAACTGTTATTTTAAATGTTATACTACATACACACACACTTTTTATGTATATATGTATATGTGTATATCTGTCTCTTATACACATCTAGATGTGTATAAGAGACAGGAACATGCAATGGTGGACACTGAGGGTGTGCTTGAGCAACCAGAGATTGCAACTACTGCTGATGAAGGTGATGTCCAAATAAATCAAGATGATGTGAAGCAATCCATCAATGAAGATGGTAAAGTAAAAGAAGATAAAGATGGGGATAATGGACAACCTGTGAAGAATATCGAAGAAACAGATTTAGCAAGGTCTGGCCAGCCAGCAAATAACGGTACACCTGAAATTGCAGTAGTCGATGTTAAAGGTATGATATTTATGTTATATAATATTGTTGAACTATTTTTGTATATCAACATATTTTATTGGTTTTGTAATTTTATAACCAGTCATATATTAATATTAATGGTCAAATTGGTATTAGATTTTTGTATGGTATGTTTGCACTGATTAAGGCAAACCCTGTCTCTTATACACATCTAGATGTGTATAAGAGACAGGGAATATTTAAGAGTAGGTATGACCGGTGCATGGGCCGCTTCAGATCCCGAATTTCGGGCATTAACAGTGTAGGAAGCCTTTTTACAATTTATGATTCAAGTGATTCTGGAACAACCACCACAGTAACAACCAAGACGCCCTCTCTCAATTACAGTTAATTTCTTGTGTTTATAAGATCTTTACGTATAAAGTGCTGTTTAAATGGCGCCCTCTTTTGGCAACACTAGTAGGTATAGAGATCATTCCTGATGATGACATAATTAATGTCGAAATATTGAATCCCAACACGATGGCGTGTATTTCAATACTTGGAGTATGTATTATACTTTCTTATCTGAGATTAATCAGTGGACCTTTCGGTATAGAGATCAGTTGCTTAAAATTGCTTTGTTTTCTTGCTTCAAAATTTAAATTTAATAGGCCTATAGGGGTTTTAAAAGATATATTTTTAAGTGTCTTTCTTTATTAATTATTTTGGATGTTCCATCCATCGATGTGATGGGTGTTAGTACTGATTTTATTTATAAACGAAACACACTTATTAGTTTTAAGTATCTACATGACAAAAGGCCTATTGTTAATATAAGTCACATAATATTTTTTGTATAAACATCCTTATTTTTGGAAATGCGACGACGCCCATACTTCATGTTATTAGTTACAAAAGACGTAGTTTATGAATACAATTACGTGCACGCATTAGACGTTTAAATTTCAGTAATACAGCTAGCTGGCTTTTAATTGGAATTACAAGTCCCAAATCTTAAATCAAAGCCTATTCGGGGGAAAAAAACGTCTTTACTGCATCTATTCGGAGTTCGAGGAACATTTTTAATCTTTAAAGTATGCGCGGAAGGAGTATAAATGAAAAGGTAAAAACACTTCGTAGTTAATTTTCTAAGATGACAATGAATGCACAAGTAAAAACATAGTTTAAGACTTAAATACGGTATACAACGAACTCGCTCTGAGAGAAACTCCAACTCCAATCATTATTTCATATTTACGTCATAATTTTTGCACATGCTCAGTTCATTGTACTCTGCGACAGCATTTTATACATCAGTTCAGCGGAACCTACGATCAGAGTCAAGACGTTTATACCGAAGACATAGCAAAAGATCGTGGTTCTTGTTTTGAATTTTTAAAATGTATTTTATCGATTAGCAGACGCTTTTATATAGGCCTACGTAACACAAAATGTATCTAAATTTATTTATTGAAAATAATCTAAAACAAAAAGCAAAACAAGAAACTTGGTTGTTAGACAGTAGGTTCAGTTCTTTTTAAAGCATGTTGATGAACAATGAACTGAGCACGCGCACAATGATAGATAATAATAGTACAGTATAATGATTTGGAGTTACAGCAGTGTACTCCTCTAACTCTAAATAAATGCAACCACTACGTAAAACAAAACAATAAATAAATAAATAACTAAAAAAAAATCAAACAATAATTGACTCTATTTTGTTTTACCAATTTTAAAAACTTAAAACACTTTAGAATTATAAAAAGGTAAATGTATCTTACCCCCAAAGCATAGAACTCGTGCTGAGCACCGTGTCATTTGCGTTGGTTGGCCCCTTTTCTTTTCCTGCCAGTTGCACACAACGGTCTTTCCAATCAACGCATCCATGTCTTCAAATTCGTCTTCATCGATTTCCAGCCACGCCGTTTCGGCAACGTCAACTGTCTCCTCATCCACGAAATCAAGTAGGACGTACTTGTCCATGTCAAACATTTGGCGATAAGATGATGGAGTTAAAAAATCGATTGCTACCGTTCACGCTGTCAAAACTCGAATGAAAGTTGGCGCGTGATCTGTCAAATTATTAGGCATGACCAAACAATGGGCGCTTCCATTTTTTAAATGGGGATAATCGTGCAACTCAACAATGTCTTTAGTCTAGTTCCATTTTTTATTTGGCTCTTACTTTTTTAAAGGCACACACAAAATAGTAGTGCGTCCATAATAATATTAATAAAATAGAAAACAAAATACAATTACATACAAACAAAAGCACAAAATGAGATGTGATCTGTACAAGAAATAAGCATAGAATACGTTAATTTCATTGTTAGGTTAATTATTTTGTATGATTGATTGAACCAGTAGCTAGCACGGCGTTATTCGTTTAAAATTCGAATTACGCTTTAAACAAACATTTAGCATATTCAGTACTACTTCAGGGGAAAAATATTGCCCAGAAAATAACTATGGCATATTCGCAAACCACGACCTATTCGCAATAAAAAAAAAAGACGTGAGAGAAGAAAAATATGTAATAAACAATTAACATAGTGAAAACAGCCTCGGAGTTAAAGTAAAAGTTAAAGAATTAGCGTGAATACAACACTGTATGTATAACACACATCATCAAATTTAATTGAAATAATCAATAATGATAATGGTATATCAATTTTTACCACATTAAATCAATAGCGACACGGTCTACATTAGCAAAAACCGAAAGGTCCACTGATTAATCTCAGATAAGATAGTATAGTTCAGAGTTCAAGTGTCGATATACACGCCATCGTGTCGGGATTCAATATTCCGACATTAATTATGTCATCATTAGGAATGTTAGCAAGCCTATGGCCTTGATAGGCTTCCATGTGGCGTTATCCTATGTAACTATATGGAATTGTCAGAAACCTTTCTGTATACAGGCCGATTTAAGAATGTATACAGTAAAACAAATATTGAAATAATCCCTAACTTGGCGTTGGTGAAAACCTACAGCAATTATGATGTATCGTTTTCCACTGATTTAATAAATACAGTTAAAAAAACAATAAAATTGCCCTGTTGATCGTTAGGGTAATTTAAAAAACACTCAAGAAAATAGAATCCATAACTTAAAAACATGCTTTTAGAAACCTAATATTTATTATACTTTTGAAATATAATGAAAATCTCTTTACTCTCAATTGTTTTAATAGTTAAATTATAGACTATTATAGACTTAATACACGAATGGGTGTTCGCCTCTCTTCCGGAAATAATTATACCTATTTATCTATACACATGATTAAGCACAGACATTTGTGAAACCCAACAACACTAAAATACTGTACTTGGATACATATTTACAAATATACAGTATTTTTATATCCATCATTGCATTATAATTGGTCATGAAAATTTAAAAATTAAAAATTGCATGTTATTTTCCATAAACTTTTTCATGCACATATGTAAAAGTGTACAAATTTGTCTCCCTAGCATAAGGTTTTTGCACTTAATTGTTAGAATTTTGATTGTTCATCATGGAGGTATTATAGTGACCTCCATGGTTTAATTGAGCGACGCCAAAAAACTTACAAACACAGTATTCTTTATTAAACGATAATGTGGGGATTAGCGTAAAAACGGGATGGGCCCACACAAGATAAACAATGCACAATGAGTATTGGAAAGTATCGCTGTTAAACCATGGAGGTATAAATAGCAATACCTATATCATTAAAATAATATTAAACTTCTGTTTTTTGTTTTCCAGTAAAAATATACCCAAACTCAGTGTTTTTATTTTTGGGCCGAATCAAGTTCAAAATGTTCTTATATATTTTATAAACTTTTCAAACAAGGAAGTGGAAACATAGAAAAGTATTATTTGGAGTGTAGGTATAATTGGTCCCAAAAGGCCCTGTAAAAATTACCCCAAATGACAGGTGGTACACCTACTGTCTGCATTATAAAGGATATTTGTCACACCTACTGCACAAGGTACAGATATAATATTTTATTTTTTCTAGTTTTCTAAAATAAAAATATCATTTCACATTTTACATCAGCTTCAATTTGTTCTTGTATTGTTCTTTATTAAGCATAAAATTCAGCCTCATTGTTCTTATAAAAAAGTACACATTTAGTACGTTACTCTTCTGCTTTAGGTAATTTCAATGGTATTAATTATTTAATTGATATTATGTTAATTGTATTTTAATAGTGTATAGGCCTATGCCTCAGTTTTGTCTGCGTACATTTTGTTAGTTCTTGTGTAGACGTGTGCTTCTTTAATTCCATTTTGTTGTTTTTTTCACGTGAAATCAACCTGTTTCTTGGTATTTTTATCAAGTTGGAAGTACCACAGTGTGTGCCCGAGGAGTACGTAGCTTAGGTATACTTATGTTCCTAAAGTAAATAAATAATCCTGTTATGAAAATCGGTAGGCTAAATTTTAAGACCTACTGTTGAGGATCGTTTATGTACTATTATTATTAATCACCACTCTTATTATTATTATTATTATTATTATTATTATTATTATTATTATTATTATTATTATTATTATTATTATTATTATTATTATTTCTTCTATTATTAGGGAAATCAAATAATTAATATTCCATAGGATACGTAGCGTGTTGGGCCTATATATTCAATGGATGCCAGTACATTTAGCCTTATGTAAACTGTGTATTCATGGAGGAATGATGTATCGTTTCTCCGCGTTATAACCTTGTAGCTGTGCACTGTGTTACGTAATACCTACGGTAACATGATATTAAGGGAATATTGCTAGAATGGTATATCTATTGATACTGACCATGGAATTAGTTTATAGCCTCTCCTGTTTAAAATATGACTGTGTTAAATGATCTGATAATATTATAGGCCTATCTGTGTTTTAGTGTTAAAATCTGAGTGATTTTGTCATTACTATGTTACGTAAATTATACGAACACGCCACAAATCAGATTTTAATAAATGCAACCGTGGATATTCAGATCTTAAATCAGTAAATAAAAATGCTCGTATTATTTGGATTGATAATATAGGTTACTAGAAAATAGGTTATAAATGTATTTAATTTTAATGTATTTTAATTTTTCTATTGATAATATACTAAGTGAGTCAATCAGAATTGAATTGCTTGGTTTTCTACAGTGTGTTAATTTGGATGTTTATGGGATAGGCAATACCATTATAATCGTACCATAATTACCCTACCCTCACAATTACACGCCATTTTAATTCTTAGTATAATTGCCATATTCACATAACTATGTATATATAGTACATCTCAGTTTACATTATTTAGTATAGTTTTGAAAATAATAAATTGACAACAACAAAAAAATATCGGTTTCTGAGCCAGTTGGATTTAGTTGGCGGGAGTAAAAACCAAATATGCAATTAAATAACTTGCTTAAATAAATGTATTCTTAATTATTCAGTTTACTAAAAGCAATATTTAATTAACAAAATACTTCTTTGAAGTACCGTAACTCTAAGCAGAACATTTATTGCTAAGTTTGTGAGAAAGCAAGCCTCTCCCTTTTCCCATACATGAACTTGTCATTTAAACACACAATTATCAACATGCGTTAACTATTGTTTATTTGTACTGTTTATAAACATGTAAAGTTATTTCATTTGATACTTAACAAAAGTAAATTTTGTGGTTATCTATGAGTTGCTTATTTTGGTAGTTGAAGTACTGTACTCCACGTTATAACCTTGTAGCTGTGCACTGTGTTACGTAATACCTACGGTAACATGATATTAAGGGATTATTGCTAGCATGGTATATATGCTATTGCTACTGACCATGGGGAAATTAGTTTTAGCCTCTGTTAAGTGAGTTTTTTGGTCTATATGTTGTACACCACTGATCTGATGATATTATATCTGTGTTTTAGTGTTAGAATCTGAGTGATATATCAAAGTATCTTTATTTCAGAAAATCAAAATGTCATCGCAGCACAAAGCTGAAATGTGATAAAATGTACAAATAGTCCTCAATGAAAAATAGTCTTAAAATTACAGGACAATTTACACCACAGAATCCAAAAATCACATACACACAACCAAATTAAACAAGATTATGAAACATCAAATTTGAATTATAAAACCACACTATATGTTTACGTAAATTATACAAACACACCACACAAATCAGATTTTAATAAATACAACCGTGTTATATTTAGATCTTAAATCAGTAAATAAAAATGCTCGTATTATTTGGATTGTGTAACGTGCATGAACATGTGGAATCAATTCGTGGATTATAAGGGCAAATTGTTTACACTTAAAATCCTGAATTATATAGATATCATCAATGGAGTTAACAAATGTTAAAATTTTCCTGCCAATAATTAAGTTCTCTGAAAGAAAAAGAAAAACAAAAACATTCGAATTTTGTCTAACAATGGCAAAGACAAACCAATTGACATTTCTCTGCAGCTCACTTATATTGCGTAAAATATTTCATCAATCCAATAACTGAAATGTACAATTTTGTCCGAATGGAAAATATATTTTTGTTTTAATTGAATAGGCATGTAACAGGCTAGGGGCATGGGGAGGGGGTTGAAGCCGTCCTTAATTGTAAGGCGCGTAGAGCCTCCCTTAATTTAATTCCCGAATTGTTTAGTTAAAATACGGATTATTAGACTTAATACATAAACCCTAAACGAAATTATACACAAACCGTGGTCTTTTCAATACAAATATTCAGTTTTCGGGTCTCAAGCTTTAGAACACTAAAAATTACTTAAATATCCCCATCAATAAATTTGTTCTCAATAAATCTATAAAAAAAAAAAAAAAAGAAAAAAAAAAAGAAAAAGAAAAGGTATCTAATACCTACAAGTACAGTCATGAATCCTAAAACTAAAAATAAATTCATTTTTATATTTATAATCACTGATATTATGTAACGGTTTTCATTTTAAAAGTTCTTTTTGGACATATCTCTGGATCCGCCTCTTACTATGGTTGGCACTGAGTGGAACAATTTCAGGATTTGGGATTTTCTAGGTGGCCGGTAATGCAATCTTAGAATTCAAAATGCAGTTTTATAGGCCTAAATATAAAAATGACAACTTTCTAAAATGATCGTGATAGGATCATTCTGATTACGCACCAACATTAAGTTTTTTTGACTAAAGCCTTGCTAGCCTTTAAGGAAAACCTATCTTGAAAAAAATGTTGCCACAGAAATTACACAAAAAAACCACTTTGGATGGCCCGGACTTCGTAATACCTGTCTCTTATACACATCTAGATGTGTATAAGAGACAGGTTATAATTATTTTGAAAATAAACTCC
>NW_022692880.1:21225-23143 GCF_011630105.1 Anneissia japonica | reverse complement strand
TATAAAGAATATTTAGAAGAGATTCATTTAGTATTTCTGCCAATTTATTTAGGATGTTAATTATTTTTGTACCCAATCGCTTTATTTAATTTTCGAATATGGTCATTCCAGGTAAGGTTTATCAATTTGAAGTCCTAAATAACGGATGTTTTTTACCTCATCAATTGTTTCATTACCAAAATTAATATACAAAGAGGAGAAAGGGCGAACATTTATATTCTTAATAAACATAAGTTTGATTATTTATTCTAATTTGATATTGATATTTTCTACTGATTTGTCAGTAGTGAAGATAACAACAACTATATATACATATATATATAAGTTATACCAATTTGCGAAATTATTCATTATTGATTAATTCAATATTGATATTTTCTCCTAATTTGTGGGTAGTTAAATGACAACATCAACCGCATAATTATGCTACATGATCCTGGAGACACACATTGTTTAGTTACACGACAACTTAGTATTTCATTTGTTTACTTATGTTATGCTGTTTAACTATATAAATATAACCCGGAATAAATTTATACCAATTTGCGATATTATTCATTATTGATTGTGGTAATTGTACCACCAGATTATTACATTATTTTCTTGTATTTAACATGATGATCTGTCTAAGCTATTTGATTATGTCTTCTCTTACACGCTGAAGAAGGTTGTAGGAACAACCGAAATATACGTGAAACTTACAATAAATATTTTTGTGTTCCTTAAGTCTACCTTCGATGTCTGTATTTTCATTTACCATCGTCTCCATATTTTTCTATCTTACTTTGAACACACGTGCTTACCTATGTTATTAATTTATATGTATATATATAAAGATATATATATATATATATATGTGTGTGTGTGTGAATGTATGTATATATATGCATTAAATTAACTAAACTACTGTATAAACCAAGCGTGTTTTCAATTATTTTGATTCTTTGAAATTCATGTATTGGACGGGTATGTACCTGTACTGTACTACATCGAAAAGGCGCTTATGCTAACTTGAAAAGAAGCCCATTTCTTTTAATAATGGACTTCTCTTCGATGCTAATTCTGCAAATTGAAGAGGGGGCTTGAATTCGAGATGCGCTCCTTCTCGATTAAGCCTATAGCCGGGCTCCAATTCGATGTTTTAAGGTATATAATTTTTATTTTAGTTTATTGCATTTCATTCCTCATTCAACAGTGAGAGCCACTTAACAACATAAAAGATATGGAACACATAACAATCAATTACTATACACAAAATGGGAAAAAAAAAATCTAAATAGGCCTATATAACTTTATTTAACGTTAATAATATCAATAGAATTATCTTTACCAGCAAGCGCAATATATAATTTAGGTATCGGACATAAAACCAAAATTTTGTAGCCATCGAAAAACAGTGAACATTTTCGACATTTCGACATCGACATGTTCTGACTGTTAGGCCTAAGCCAAAAACGGAAATGAGATCAGAATCATCCACTCCATTATAATAATATGTATATCATATATAAATATGTATATTCGTTTTTGTAGCCATAATAGAATGTTTTTGTTTTTGTTAGACGTAGTTCCCAACACTGAGATTGCATAATCCATATAGGGTTGTGTACTTCTATAAAAGAATATTTAGAAGGGATTCATTTAGTATTTCTGCCAATTTATTTAGGATGTTAATTATTTTTGTACCCAATCGCTTTATTTAATTTTCGAATATGGTCATTCCAGGTAAGGTTTATCAATTTGAAGTCCTAAATAACGGATGTTTTTTACCTCATCAATTGTTTCATTACCAAAATTAATATACAAAGAGGAAAACGGGCTAACATTTCTATTCTTAATAAACATAAGTTTGATTATTCATTCTAATTTGATATTGATATTTTCTACTGATTTGTCAGTATTGTAGATAACAGCAACT
>NW_022692880.1:19327-21125 GCF_011630105.1 Anneissia japonica | reverse complement strand
GGAATAAATTTATACCAATTTGCGATATTATTCATTATTGATTGTGGTAATTGTACCACCAGATTATTACATTATTTTCTTGTATTTAACATGATGATCTGTCTAAGCTATTTGATTATGTCTTCTCTTACACGCTGAAGAAGGTTGTAGGAACAACCGAAATATACGTGAAACTTACAATAAATATTTTTGTGTTCCTTAAGTCTACCTTCGATGTCTGTATTTTCATTTACCATCGTCTCCATATTTTTCTATCTTACTTTGAACACACGTGCTTACCTATGTTATTAATTTATATGTATATATATAAAGATATATATATATATATATATGTGTGTGTGTGTGAATGTATGTATATATATGCATTAAATTAACTAAACTACTGTATAAACCAAGCGTGTTTTCAATTATTTTGATTCTTTGAAATTCATGTACTGGACGGTTATGTACCTAGCTGTACTGTACTAAATCGAAGAGACGCTTATGCTATATTGAAAAAAAGCCCATTTCTTTTAATGATGGACTTCTCTTTGGTGCTAATTCTGCAAATTGAAGAGGGGGGGGGGCTTGAATTCGAGATGCGCTCCTTCTCGATTAAGCCTATAGCCGGGCTCCAATTCGATGTTTTAAGGTATATAATTTTTATTTTAGTTTATTGCATTTCATTCCTCATTCAACAGTGAGAGCCACTTAATAACATAAAAGATATAGAACAACAATCAATTACTATACACAAAATGGGTAAAAAAAATCTAAATATGCCTATATAAATTTATTTAACGTTTAACGTTCGAAACGAATCTAATAATATAAATAGAATTATCTTTACCAGCAAGCGCAATATATAATTTAGGTATCGGACATAAAACCAACATTTAGTAGCACATCGAAAAACAGTGAACATTAGGCCTAAAGGAAACATGTTCTGACTGTTAGGCCTAAGCCAAAAACGGAAATGAGATCAGAATCACCCACTACATTAGTGCAATTATTAAAAAGTAAATAAATAATTTAGTCTTTAACTTAAAGTAGGAAGAATGATAGAAGTGGAAGGGGTATATATGAGAGTCAATGTTATAAAAATTGGTTAATTAATAGATTCCTCCATAGATATTTTTTGATACTTGGAGTATAAAGGTAAAATCTGTAGGCCTATCACATACTAGAGTAAGTTTGTATCAATGTTTTTGTTTCCATTCTGACAATGGCGGGTCATCCGCTGTTGAAGGCAAATTGAAATTAAAAAAAATATACATATTTACTTTAGTAGCATTTACTAATACTAGACATGCATTTAAATATAAGAGAAATAAATTCGATATGAGGTCTAACAAATGAACAATATAGATAAATAATGCTTTTTGGTTCTTCATTCCAACAGTTAAGATTTATTAGTTAGTTTAGAAACTACAGTAATTCCTCCATGATTAGTCCGAGCATGGACCTACTAATAGGTCAATTGTCCAAACATTCTATTACTGTAGTTTATCAACAAACCAGCATGACTTAATTATAATAACAAAGGGTATCATCGAGACTATACAAGCAAGTTAATATAAACAAAAGTGAGATAATTATAGTGAATAAACTGCAGGTGGCTATAAGCATCTATACGGCGACTTAAGATTACGAAAATAAATTAAAAAGTAAGCCCTGCTAGTAATGAATACATAAAAATGGCAAAGTACACGATAAACATGTGTATACCTACATACAGTGTATACATAAAATGGAAAGTAATCGTAAAGGACATGATACCGATTACAACAATAATATTAATAATAATAATAATAATAAT
>NW_022692880.1:4647-19222 GCF_011630105.1 Anneissia japonica | reverse complement strand
AATAATAATAATAATAATAATAATAATAATAATAATAATAATAATAATGAAAGCCCTAGTATGCTTTAAAAAAAAAAAATAATAATAATAGGGCTAATAATAATAATAATTAGACCTAACATATCATGAAGTAACTGTACATCCATTGTAAACTATTTAATTCATTAGTTCTTAATTAATAAAATGGAGATAGAAACAGTTCGGATTAACAAAAATAAGAACTTCGTGATAAATGCATTTGACTTTACACAAAACGAATGCACAATACCTCCACGTTGATACCGAACTGAGTTTAAGGCGTGAAGAAAGTTACCAGAATGCAATTCGGTGGAGTGGAGAAAGTGACAGGAAACAAACAAACCGAGCGGCATAGCTTATAGCGCGCGCTCTCCGATTCTTCTCTCACTATGCATTTCCTACCGGACGTTCCAATACCGTAGTATCGCAAAGTTTTTCGCAAATCTGCTCTATAACTCTAGTCTAGTGTTTGATTTCGCTCGGAGAGACGCAGTGGTGATGATGCCGTCGAGTCGGGTAATTGAGAGACCGTCTAGGCATAGAGGCCCGTATAAACGGTATCTAACTAAAACCCAAGTTGATCCGATACCAAGAACCAGTCATTCGTTGAAGAGATTCAAAGACAACATTGTTGATGACCAACAAGACCAGTTACTGCTGCAGCAGGATGATGAGGTAAATTAACATTCGTAAAATAAACTCTGTATAATAGTGTTAAGGCGGGTTTGGCGTTAACGTATGCCTACATACTACTAGTCTAGGCCAATTATGGCCTGTAGTCTAGTATGCCTAGGCCTAGTAGAAGCCTGGCCTAGCCTAGTGGTAATTCAGCCTAGTACTAGTAGCGCTACGGTTTCGCATCCGGCCGTAAAATTAATTGTTTTTTGGCAAACAATTCATTACTACTAGGCCCCTAGGCCTAGGCCATAGTTAGGCCTAAACTAATGAAAAAGTAATGAACATAACAAAATAAAATAATATAGGCCTATGGTTGCTAAAAATTTCGTGGTAAACACCGGTAATGGGTTTATATATTACAGACCTGCCAACTCACCCGATCCTGTCAGGTATCACACGATGCTGTCGGGTATCACCTGATATCTAAACAAATCTCCAGTTCTCCCGATCAAATGTAATTTTCACCCGATTTCACAGGTTCCCACCTCCTCAAAATAGCCCTAGCCTACTCCGATTTATGCATTATTAGTCAATGTATTCGCAGTGATAGACAAGCATCATAAATTGCATCATCTTTTAATTAATTCTAGAAACCTTCAGATTTTTTAGTAAATCTCCAGATTTTTTTAAGATATTAAAAAAAAAATCTTCAGATTTTCATGGCCCAGGGGGTTGGCAGGCCTGATATTAGTAATCAGAACAAATACAACACAAGTTAGTAAAACATAAAATTAATGTAAATCATTACTAAAGTGACCGAGAACTGGTTGCGAGCCTATAGATTGCAGTTGTGGTCTTGACTACAGCTTTTTAGTTTCTTAATAAAAAGGGGATATGGGTCGCCAATATTTATTCATATTACAACAAGAAGGCATTCTGTAGAGCAAAAGCTTTATGAAGAAGCCTTTCCAAGAATCATTTGATAATGGTTCCATAAAGGTGGTCTACTAGGCTTCAATTATTATAGGTCAAATTTGAGAAAGTGTGTGTCTGAATCCAATGTCCAATGAAAAAGAGAGCAACTATTATTATTTTCCAATGTGAAAGAAACTACAGTAGAACCTTTTCGATCATTCATGGGATACCCCTATTAAGGGGACACTTGATTTTATTCCCGAAGGTGTTCCCTTAATATGAGTTCTACTTATAAAATTTAAATATATTTTGGTCTGTGCATCTCTATTATTGGTTAATAGGAAGTGAGGATATTTTTTATAGATTCTGCAAAAAAAGTGCCACCGAGAGAAGGGGAATGAGGAAAAGATCCTGGGATCCCATAGAAATAGCATGATAGCTTTTTTTTTCAATTTTTTTTTTAAATTAATAATAATCAAGACCATAAAATAAATATTGTAATAAATTTTCCAATGGTTTAGTCTTAGGCTACCCTAATTCAGGTGCATTTCATAGTAATTGCGACATATGTTGACAATTTTTAAATTGCGTTTTTTACATGAAGTTGGACATTTTCAGAAATTAGATACAGTACATTGAATTATATGAAGGAAAAACAAAAATTTCAAATTATTGATGCTTCGGAATATATTTCACGTTAAAGATGGAAAATGCAAATTTTATGTCACAGACATTACATTTTATTATTGCCTATATTTTTAAGAAAAATATTTTTTCATAAAAGTTTGAGTTGGATATGTGTATTAGATGTACTCTTTATAATTTTTTATTGGTTTTAAAAAAATTCCTTCAAATAATAATTCTTGTCTTGTATCATAAATGTAAGTCTGTGACGTTTTTAGCACATATTTAAAATGTTTTATATAGTTCTAGTGCAAAAAAATAATTTCATATCCTCTTTTAATTCAATATACACTATATATACAAACATTTAAAAAAAAAGTTTAATGATAAATTTGATATTAAAATTTTGTTACGGGCATTACACTTTACTACAAAACAATTAAAATTTTTGTTCAGTTTAAATTTTGTCAAGTGAGAAAGTAATATAGGATTATTAAACATCATTTGAATATTTTTAGGAGTTTTTACAATATTTTGAATGGTACAAACATTATAAATTTACTATTTGGCGCAAACATGGATATTGAGATTTTAATTAGCGGGCGTTACAGGGAACTAAAACCAAATGGTCAGATGGAGCTGTTAGCAAATTCAAAAACCAGTATATGTTTTTTAATTTATTTACTCTTGTACTTGTTGAATTTCCAACAAAAAAAGATGTACGTACTTTCTTGGGTCAAATTTTAAACTCTAACCTATATGAATTACAGTAGCTTTTTAAGGAGCAACATAAGAAAACATTTACATTCCCAAATGTACCTGATGTATCATGGGCAGATAGGAGAGGGTAAAGGGGAAAACTCTTATGCACCTTTTGGATGCAAGGGGAGATATGTGTTTTATGTTGATATTAAAGCTAATAGAGGGATTTAGCGATGGGCGTCACATGGCCTACATTAACTTGAGTATTAGATATTAACAATCCACTGACGCAGCAGTGTTTTACATGAAGGAATATACTTGCAAAAACAGCACAAGACTTCTAATTTATATTTATGCTGTCAAACGTCATGTCACAATCCTCTTATGTCCGTGACGCGGACATATTTCATTTTTACAGTCGCACTAAGATTTTATTTCATTTTTTTATACCTACAATAATTGAACCAAAAATATAGTGTTTCCCTTGACTGGTTTACTAGATATAGCGTTTAAAATTCTCTAAAATGCAATGTCCGTGACAAAAAGAATATTGTGGAAGGCCCTTTTATCGTATCTAAAGATATTTTTGCTTCATGGACATATGGAATAAGTTATAAGTTTAAGTTAAATTAAAGTTTTAAATTAACAATTAATTAATAATAGTAATTATAGCAAATAATAGTAGTAGATAGTAGTAGTAGTAGTAGTAATAATAGTCTATTTAATTTTTTATTTACAAAAAAAATGTACACATTACCAGGTCTATGGATCACAGTTATGGTGTTAGTAATTTTACTTAATTAGTAACATAGCTCAATCTCTTTGTCTAATCAATTAGAGCCTAGGTTTAATTTTCTTTTAATAACTTGTATTATATTTAGAATAATCTTTTATTTGTTTTGTTTATTTAATGGTAGGAAAGAGGAAGAGGTGGAAGAGATGCAGAATGTGGTGAAGCAGACATTGAGAGTGCCATTCTATCCGATTGTAACTCAGTACTGGTATGTGTTTTATTTTCATATATCTATAATCATTGTCTAAAAATGTTTAAAAAATTTTTGTTAGAACTAAGTCAACACATTATCTGTAAGTTTTTTAATTTATCAGTAATCATTTGTTTATTATTTCACTAGTGATTTGCCTGTTGAGAACTACAATTAGTATTTCTCAATGGATTTTCTGTAGTAATTTAAATGGATCTCCATTGCATTCCCAAGGTCTGGTTTCAATTATGTGATGGACTGAAACAAGTCCACTCCTAGGCTTTATAAGGCAAGGCTTTTTTATTCCTTGTTCCAAATTTTTTTTTTCTTAAATTGTTGGGGGAGGGTTGGAAAAATAGTATTGCCAAGTCAGTTCTATTTTTGAATGTAAACTGTGCAGTAACAGGAAGAAATGTTCATATTTAATTTTCGGGCATTTGATATCATTATTGGCAGGCGATGGGTTAGATATAAAATGAGTTTGATAAAGCATCAATATGTCCTTCCGTTGTGTGTATAAATAATGTACAGTAATTATAATAGGCTGTGTATTTAAATTTTATTCCCAGAAAATATTTAGTAATTTTTCAAAATTATTACAGGTCAATGATGAGCATGGTACAGAAAAATTTGAGGAAGATATAATTATGTCTGATGACGAAGACTCAATATGGGTATGTTTTTTATGTAATGCCAAATTACTGTGCTGAACTTTTGTTTGAACATGTTTCATTAAAACTGTTTAAGCTGTGAAATAATAAATTCCTATAAAATAAAATTTAAAAAAAAGATTTATAACCTAAAGTTTTAGCTTATATAGCATTATTCTATCCTGTAATTGGTCAGTTATGTGCTTGTTGTGGGTGTATAATAATGTAATTATAAATGAATGAGTATTTAAATTTCATTCCTTGACAAATATTAACTTTTTTCTTCATTAAATCACAGTTAAATTGTGGACGCTATGTAGAGCATGGTACAGGACAGTTTGAGGGAGATATTATGTCCGACGATGAAGACTTGAACTCAATATTGGTATGTCTTTATTTAATGCCAAATTATGTGCTTAACATTGTTTTAACATGATTTCATTGAAAATGCATTAAAGCTGTGAAAAGAGTTAATATGTGCATTGATATTGATTTTATAAGTACAGATTTAATTCAGCTGACAATAAATTGTACTTTACTGATTCAATTACACTTGCTGTAACTTTTGAAAATGTGTATGTAGGCACCCTGATAATTATTCAAGTCAGCACAAAAGTTGTACTGTATTCACAAATCAAAACATCATAAATTGGTTCATTTATTACATTAAGCACTCCAGTGCTTATTCAAGTCGACACAAAAGCTCCTCATTTTAATTGGCGAATACAGTACAAGTCCCATCTGAAATTGGTAATTTTTTTTAAATTAAGCTCTTATTTTTTTTCTTTAGTCAACTGACAGTTATGAAGATGATGTCAATGATGAAGGTGCCGATCCTAATCATCATGGAGGTGTACCACCTGAGGACAATGAGCCACTTATTCCAGGATCAGATGTGACAAAATCACAGAGTCTGCTCTTATTGTTAGCATTCTCTTTGAAACATTGTTTGTCGAAGGAATGCATGAAAGACCTCCTCGATTTGCTGAATACATTTTTTCCTGGTGTATTTCCAGCATCAAATTATTTATTTTTTAAGAACTTTACAGATTACAAGGAAGTTGTCAAGATCCATTTTTATTGTAGACGCTGCTTGGCCTACATACAAGAGAAAGACCACTGTGCTGGTATTACCTCATGCCCAGATTGTGGTGAAAGCTTCATGCCTGATGTGAAAAAGGGACACTTTTTTCTTTCATTGTCTATTAAACAGCAGATAAAGCATATACTTGAAGTAGAATCTCTGGGTGAAAACCTTATTGACAGAAATTTAATTGAGGGAGATGATTTAAAAGATGTCACTTTTGGGCAACAGTACAGACAGCTATGTCAAAATGCAAGATTTGGACCAAACGATTTGACCATTCAATGGAACTGTGACGGAGCACCAGTCTTTAAGTCAAGTGACTATGCTATATGGCCTCTACATTGCCTAATAAATGAGTTGCCTGCAAAACTTAGAACACAACATAGGTTCTTAGCAACTTTGTGGTTTGGCAACTTAAAGCCAAGAGCGGATACCTATTTAAAAGCATTCGTTGATGAAATGGAACATCTTGGAGTGGAGGGTTTCACTTGGAGCGATGGTAATATAATGAAACGTTCCAGAGTGGTTACAGCTGTTTGCATTGCAGATACAATTTGTAGACCAATCATAAGAAATTGTGTACAATTCAACGGAGAGTATGGTTGTGATTGGTGTTACCACCCAGGCTCTGTGACAAAAAGAGGGAGAGGGCATACACGAGCATACCAACAAGAAGTCCACGAGATGAGAGACGCTGTTACTCATCAAGAACATTCTTTTCAGGCACTAGATCGCAATGAAAGGGTATTTGGAGTAAATGGACCCTCGCCGTTGATGTTACTGCCAAAATTTGACATTATTCTAGGATTTGCACCAGACTACATGCATGCAGTTCTGCTAGGTGTGTATAAACAGTTTGTGCAGTTGTGGATGTCATCAAATAATCATCAATCACCATGGTACATAGGAAAGAGCCTTGGGGTACTTGATAGGCGTTTGTTATCTATCTGTCCACCATCTGAAATAACTAGACGCCCACGATCATTGCGGATGCGGAAATTTTACAAGGCCAATGAATGGAGATCTTTTCTATTGTATTATTCAAGTGTTATCCTTGAAGGGGTACTGCCTACACAGTACAAACGGCACTGGGATCTGCTTGTTGCTGCCATGCACAGCCTTCTGCAAGATAATATTAAATATGAAGAAATAGATAGGGCTGAGGCACAAATCCAGCAGTTTACTAGAAAGGCAGTAGTGCTTTATGGTCTAGAACACATGACCTTCAACGTACATCAATTGGAGCACCTACCTGGTTGTGTGCGAAGATGGGGACCGCTGTGGGCAACATCCGGCTTTGTGTTTGAAGCACAAAATGGTGTTCTCTTGAAGTTTTACAAAGGTACCCAATATGTTCCCCAGCAAATATATGATCATTATGTGTTGAAACAGAGTTTAAGGGATGCAGAATCAAAGAAAACAATGCTAGGGGCATCGCAGTCAGTTGAAATGATGTTTTCAAAGCTTACTACAAATAAAAAGTTCCCTAGAGGTCATGTGCACATTACAAAGGATGTTGTTGTCTGTGGTGTGGCGAAGTACAGGGAGCTTAGGCCATCTGAGCAATTAGCAATTGAAACTCACCTAGGTAAAATGGTAGGCAGAAAGAGAGTTCAGCTTTACAACAGGTTCATTGTGAATAACACTATGTATCATTCCACAAGCTACAGTAGGGCAAC
Source organism: Anneissia japonica (assembly GCF_011630105.1). Classification (NCBI taxonomy): domain Eukaryota; kingdom Metazoa; phylum Echinodermata; class Crinoidea; order Comatulida; family Comatulidae; genus Anneissia; species Anneissia japonica. The sequence goes on along the minus strand of NW_022692880.1, from coordinate 11,946 downwards.
AAAATCCATCAATACTACATTCCAAGAGAAAACCGGCACATTATGGGAGATTAACTGTCTTGTGGCATGGAAAGACTGTGAACATGTTGGGTTCTGCAATTGTCTGCAAAACATAGTTGTTCTCGCAAAACAGTTGAAGCCGCTGTCATCATCAAACAGAATCCAGGAGCGGTATATCAAGCTTGTAAAAAAACATTTCATCAGGGCTTTCGATGCAAAGGACATAATCAGAAAGGCGGTCCAAATGAATGTGGCGGGGAAAATGTATGTAGCACCCTTGCCAAATAAACTTGAATGCGATTAAAAATATTACAACGGAGGACAGGGCAATTTTTGTTATTCAACCTTCACCAGCAAGAGCATTTCAACCTGTGTCATCCGGACTTACCAAGCTTTCTGGGGTGTGACCAAGTCAATACCAATGTCCTCAATGAGCAGAAGGTTTTCACCAGACACAGCAGGAAACAAATCTTGAACAGATAAGTACTTGATGATATTTGTAAATTTGACAAATTGTGGCAAAGACAAACCAAACCAGTCACTCGTCACAAATCCCGTTTCAGATATAATTGCCAAAACATGCTGGAATGTCAAAATTTATGAAATCTATTTTATCATATTAAACTAACCTTTATGTTGATTTGGTGATGGTTTCTGCCAGAGAAAAAAATCATTACCTTTGTGGGCTGTTTTTTCATATATTGTTCTTTTAACAGCTGTATGTTAAACTCCTGTTACTTCATAACGAAATGTAGGATTTAAATTATTCTTTTACCACTTTATAGTGCTCATTTTACTGTTTAACCCTGTATTTGTGACGAGTGACTTGTTTGGCTTGTCTTTTCCACGATTAGTACATAAAGGTTTTGGGAGTGCACCTCAATAATCAAATATTCACTCATGTTTTAATAGGTGGTAAGGTGGCTGCTGGGTTCCGTTGAATCCGCCACTGTGGAGAATATTTTGGAGAACAAGTTTGACTATTGTACAGACTTGGTTAACGCTGACTGGCCAAATATAAATGTAAAAAAGAAGCTTGTGTATGTCATCACCCACTCGTAAAGATGCTCAAACAAACTCAAATAGCAAAGTAGCAACAATCATTTTAAGCATTTTGTTTATTAACTGGTTCGTTTTGTTAATGTGAGGTATATTCCTGTCTAATTCGATCATCATTTTAAGCCCTTGGAGGGATTGGCGACAGTGCATCCATGAGAGTTCATTCTAGGTATTGAGTTAACAATAATTTTTAGAATAGCTGTGCCTGGGTGTATCTCTTAAGTTGAGTCCTTTATAGGACTGGCCGATATGCACTATACCAAAGCTCATTTTTTAATGCATTATCACGAAGCTAGGGCTTATTTTGTATTTTTTTCTAATACTATTACACCCCACAAGTGATTATAGGCTATACGATAGACTTTTGTTTGTAGCAACAAGCGACTGAGCATGACAGCGGTCTACTAGTAAACAATAAAATCAGTTTTATTGGAAAATTAATTTGTGTACAGTGGCTTTTACATTTGTAATTTGTTTGATTATGACCATCTATTTAATTTTTCAGATGTTTTGATTAATGGAGTTTGGAACAAGATTGCATATTACGATACCAACCAAAGAGTATAAATAGAACAAGAGAGCCAACAACGCTCATTGGGAGCGTAATAAAACGATACGCTCTACGCAGATAGTGTAGGACGCCAACTAACGCTTGTATATGTTTTATTACCCAGTACTGCACCGCGCACTGTAGGTTTGTCTGTTTATATGTTCTCCACAAGATACTGTGCTTTTGTTTTCTGCTTACTGAGTTTATAGCGGGCGTACTTCTACCGCGCTGCGCAGCCTGTCTCTTATACACATCTAGATGTGTATAAGAGACAGGTCATCACCCACTCGTAAAGATGCTCAAACAAACTCAAATAGCAAAGTAGCAACAATCATTTTAAGCATTTTGTTTATTAACTGGTTCGTTTTGTTAATGTGAGGTATATTCCTGTCTAATTCGATCATCATTTTAAGCCCTTGGAGGGATTGGCGACAGTGCATCCATGAGAGTTCATTCTAGGTATTGAGTTAACAATAATTTTTAGAATAGCTGTGCCTGGGTGTATCTCTTAAGTTGAGTCCTTTATAGGACTGGCCGATATGCACTATACCAAAGCTCATTTTTTAATGCATTATCACGAAGCTAGGGCTTATTTTGTATTTTTTTCTAATACTATTACACCCCACAAGTGATTATAGGCTATACGATAGACTTTTGTTTGTAGCAACAAGCGACTGAGCATGACAGCGGTCTACTAGTAAACAATAAAATCAGTTTTATTGGAAAATTAATTTGTGTACAGTGACTTTTACATTTGTAATTTGTTTGATTATGACCATCTATTTAATTTTTCAGACGTTCTGATTAATGGAGTTTGGAACAAGATTGCATATTACGATACCAACATACGAGTATCTTTTAGCTTTGGTTTCTTCACTCTTCACTTTCTTTACCAGTGTTGGCAGCAAAATCAGGTTCTACTACGAGCAACTATCCTGGTGGTTGGAAGAGATGGAAGGTCTTCAAGCTTTAGTTTAATCCGTCTTTCCTGAAAACCTACAGAATAGCTGTGTATATCAAGCATCTCAACTTGATTTTAGCTAGCTTATCTCCGTACTTTAATGATCCAAGCGCTCTAGATACTCACAGTTTGAGAGCAGGGGGTGCTATGTCAATAAAAGATGTATTATGTAATAACTTCTAAGGACATGAACATTAAGGACTCAATTTCAAGTAAAAAAATTGTCACAAGCTTTGAAGCTTTCTTTAAACCTTATTTTCATTTATTATTATTATTTATTATTTATTATTTATTTATTTTATAATCATTGAAGAGGCCTAAAAAATTGTTTGCCTTTATTTGCTGAAAATTGTATAGTAGGGGTGGTCGCAAAAAAGTTTATTTTTCTCCTGTGACCAAAATTATCATTAAATTAAATTTCATGATAATTTTGGTCACAGGAGAAAAATAAACTTTTTTTTAAGCCTGTCTCACTATTTGTTTTCCAAAGGGTATTCTTCAGACTGAATAAAAATAACCCATAATCAATGTCTTGTAATGAATTTAGACAACATTTATGCGTAAAAAGGAAAAAAATAAAGTTCACTTTAAAAATGCAGCCCCTATTTTTCAGCAAGATAGGAGCAGGACAAACAGTTTTTTTTTATGCCCGATTGTCTAATCAGTTGAACTTGCCTATGTTGAATCTAAAAAATATTTGACTTAGATAATATTTGACCTAAAGTTTGATTAATGGGAAACACAATTTGGCATAAACAATAAGATCGACGTTAAGCAAAGTCGACTAGGCAAGTTCAACTGTATCATTTTTATCTCATTATAATATGGATTAGTAGCTTGTATCTACATTATGTACTTTTGACCTTGGAGCCTTTCGATATTCATTTTTAATCATACGATCGGTCGCCACCTGGGGCCGGATAGGAATTTTCAGAGTCCTTTTCCCTAATTTGATCAATATTTGGGTTTTTTATTCTGTTTTTCGCCTATCCCAAGGTCAATTACTGTTGATGCCGAACAATGAATGATGCAAGAAAATAATATTTTTAGATGTTTACCAAATATTAAAGAAGTTGGAAGTTATTTTTAGGTTTATGTTTACATATTGTTAACAAGTATTATAAAACCTATTTAATTATGCAAGAAAATAATATTTTTAAATCTATGTATTTACGTGATTTAGAGTAAAAAATAGGAAGTGGTTAAATAAACATTTATATATTAAGTAAAAAATAATATTGTTTTTATGGTGTAGTATTTGTTTTCATTACTTTATCAAGAAAATGCAGCATCAAAGATGTATTATTTGATGAGAACATTTTTTAAAATGTTGGAGTTTTCCATGAACAATTGTTCTTTATTTTTAGGCATTAATTTTTCAAAATGTCTAAATTTTGCCAGACAATATATCTTTGATAAGCGTTTCCTAATTTTCATAATTTTTTAACATTTCTGGCGATAACATTATTTCCACATACTGTACTATCATGTTGAGTTGATGCACATCAAAGATTTTGTAAAAACAAGATAATAAATATAGAAGATTCGATGTCCAGTAAAGAAGCCTAAACTGTAAAATATTAAAGTTGTAAGAGGGCGCACTACAATACGTTATATTTGTAAACGAGCACAGTTATTCAATAACGATTTTGTCGTTAAGCGCGCCCTCTATAAATCGGCCTACAACTACTTGGGGCTCGTATAATTTTCAAATAATAAGTCCATAGGATTTCTTCTACAGTATAATATAATAATAATATACTGTACATATAAAATAATGTAAATCTAGCCTACATGTCTGCTATAGGGTTCTAATAATAAACTTAGAATATTCTTATAATATTCTAGTAACAAACCTATAAGACTTATATACGATTCAAATAATAAACCCATAGGATATCTATAAATGATTCCTAAAAGATTCTAATAATAAAAACTATAGGATTCATATAAGATTATAAAAGAATACTTACAGGATTCCTATAAGATTCTAATAATAAACATACAGGATTCCTATAAGGATTAAAATAATAAATCTAGGATTTCTATAAGATTCCTATAAGAATTTTATAAGATTTGATTAATAATCCAATAGGATTCCTATATGATTTTAACAATATACCTATAGGATTTCTAAAAGACTTTAATAATAAACCTATAAGGCGCGATCTACAAGTTATCCCCAACGACAGAAACGCGTCTGGGAAACCATGTATTACAAACGCGTCTGGGAAAGCGATCGTCTAATTATTGTGCCTCATGAATATTAATAAGCTAGTCGGAATATGTCCCAGACGCGTCTAAACGGGTTTGTGCTGTTGAACGCGTTTGCCATTGTTTCTATTGTTTTGGGCGACAAACGCGTCTGTGTCGTTAGACCAGGCCCCGGTTGAACTACCGTTTTTGTACAATTTAAAATACTGAACAAGTTTTACTTTGAAATGAACCAAGTTCAAAGTTTAAAGGCTGCATAGTCCTAATAGTTAAATTAAGTGGTAATGACGATAATGGCGGCACATGCATGTAGGCCTAATTGCCGTTTGCTCTGTCGGAAAGACCCATCTTCGTTAAACAGCAGCCTACCAGCTAAGAAGCTGATGACGAAAGAAAAAACATTTATCAACTCCCTGCACACATATCACATAGGAACACAAATGGACGCCAGTATTTGCCAAACATCATTCAATAAACTATAGAGAAAATAGAACATCTATTTTCACTATTATTAAACGTAGGCATCAATATATATTATATACAGCAACTAGGCCTATGCAACTACTGTACAATTAATATTGGGTACCTCGTGTGCGTGGATGTGATCAGTCCAACAGAGTACGCAACATCACGTGACAAATGTCACTGACTGTGTGGCCGGTGTTGATCTATACAGGGAGATGTAAACAATTTTTTTACATCTCCCTGATCTATACATGGAGGAAAGAACTTTCCTCCTTGGTCTACAGAAATTCGCTTTGAGCGCCGCTCTGACAGAAGTGTGCCTGGATGCCAGTTTAAAGTATGGCCTTGTCTGCTTGCCGGGCGGAGACTTCTGTATAGTTTTTTTAATCTTGCATAAATTTTGTTTTGTATTTTATATATTTTTATTGGTTAGGCCTACTGTTATTTTATGTGTGGAAGCTGTTTATTGGCTTATATTAAATAAAAATAATATTGAGTGTTAAAGGCCTATGTTAATATCAAAATATAAATAAAACATACAAGTGAATGTTCGTGTACCGTTGTATTTTATTAATAGGCCTAATTAGGTGCTAATTCTTAACTGACCCAAACAAACATGTAGTGTACAGAAAACAGTATTCAATTCTAATATTCGGACATTTATTTATCCATCGACAAAAAATACAAATATATGCTGTATACACATGCTACAGGCCGCTTTAAATACATGAGTCTAGGATTCGGGGCTAGATTCTGATAGATAAAAGTTAAACTATGATAGTAAAACCTATCCCCCGCCGGACACCAAACCGGTATATAAGTTATATGAGTTGAAGGAAATGAAATAAATATTTACACTGTTTTAATATTTGCCTTGTGATTTTTTGTCGGAGACATCGTATCCCCGTCTGCCAAATCTTGCCGCTACCGGTCCCGTTCAGAAATATAATCAATTCACTTTGTTTCGTATCGATATTCTTACTTTGTCATGAACGGAAATAAACTGTTTGAAATAGGCATATACCACCAGTTTGCATTACTGCAAATTGCCTAGTAACAATGAATTCAGTGAGAAACGTTCCCACACAAGTAGGTTCCCACGATCAGGAGAAGCATAAGAGAAGCAGACACAAGGTCAATCACATACAGTAATTAAACGCCGCCAACTCAGGAATGTAGACGCTCTAGTGTCTGATCTGATTCTTTGAACGCCGCCTTCAGGAATGTAAACGCGCTGCTCCTCCGCAAGAAGGGAATAGTCGACTGCCTTTTCAGCAATGTAAACATGTGCCATGGTTTAACCATTTTTAAAACATAATAATATATATAATAATACAAACATGTATTAAATTCATATAGCCTACAAAGTAAAACACAATGCCGTAGCATACGTTGTTCTACGTGCGATGAGACAAACGAACTTCTTCAACTGCGGCTGATCCAGGTCAGTGTTTACATGCTGTATTGTGCGTGCTGTACATGCACGTGGGAATTATAAAGTTGGGCAAAAGGTACTTGTTTTGATAGGTCAATTCGAACATCACACAATATAATCTGGGTAGCAAGGTTACTGGCGATTGCTTTCTGTTCTATAAAACATACAGGTAACGGTAGGGCCTAGCCTACTAAAATACAAGAAACATTGGGGTTTCCCCAACAAGAAAAATAATAAAATTTAGGCCTTTATTATAAACATTTCTTCGTGAACTGTCACCTAGCGTAGGCTAGCATTTTACTACCAGGCTACTACTATTATAAATATAGGCCTAGGCCTACATAGCCTAGGTACGGTAGGGACACTGAACAAGTTTTGAAGTTGTTTAAATCACGATCAAAATTCCAAATTTTGCTGAACGCGTTTAACATTTTGCCATTCACGAGCAGTCAGCCATATGAAAAGGGGAGGAGTTAAAGCCCCATTTCCGGCAAAATTTCACTAAAAATGACTTTTTTTTTAGAAAATATGCATTTGCATTACTCCAATTATTATAAATCATGGAAAAATATTGGCATGAATTTTAGTTTTACGCAAAAGAATAAAAAAAATGAG
>NW_022692880.1:0-2983 GCF_011630105.1 Anneissia japonica | reverse complement strand
GCCTATATAGGGATATATATATATATAGCCGATTAACACTGTTAAATTATATATAAATTTAGAAATGATGATATATATATATACATATAATATATATATATATATTTATTATTCTAGAATAGAAAATATATATATATATATTATTTATTATTGATATATTACTTATTTATTGAGGCTTACCTCTAAAGTTTAGTTTTGGCCTTCCTGTTTACTTGTTTAGGCTGTTTATTCTAATCTCACCCTCACCCAGCCTATTTTTTCCAATCATGCTTGCATGAAAATTCTCACTTTATACCATCTAGCTTTTTCTACCCTCACTCACTCGCCACTGAGGAAGGACTAGTGTTGTCCGAAAGCTCTGGTTCTATTTCTGGCTGTTTACTTACGTTTACTTTTTAGCTGTTGCTTATCATTTTTGTATCTCTACTTAGATCCAGCCATTGTTTCCCACAGCATTGTTGTTTTCCAGTATTTTGCCTTTTAATCTATATATATATATATATATATATATGTGTGTGTGTGTGTGTGTGTGTGTGTGTAAAAAATATATGTATATTTAATACTATGTTATTATTAGTATGTATATTATATATTGATCCTTATACTTTAAGTATATCCCATATTACTACACTTTTGGTGTCCTATAGGATTTTGATAGTTTTCTATAGGACTTGATATTGTCCTATAGGACTCGATTTAGTTTTATAGGATAATATGCAAACCTTTAGAACACCTTTAAGATCCTATAGGATTCCTATAGGACATTTTCGTAAGGGCACTGATCAAGTGCCAATGTATTGATGAATCGGTTTGTTGCTACTGCTTCGATTATTATGTTACATTTTGTATAATTTAGTAAATGATTTATAATTATAAAGGATGCTGAGTTTTCTATGAAAAATATTATTAGAAATCTAGTACATACAGTTTTTATTCGAGGTGGTGTTTCTATAGAAAAATGTTTTGGGACATTTTCATTTACCAGTATTCAGCAATTTTTTTTTTCTTTTCAGAAAATTAAAATTGGAAAGAGCGAGTCGAGCATTTCAAATTTTACAACTTTCCAGAAAAAGTAAGCAAACAACACACACTGGAAAAAAAAATGCACAAATGTATTTGTAATCTGAAGTTGACTTCATTCTTAGGCCTAAAAAAAATTGTTATGTTGGCATAACATGCCCCAAATAATAGGGTAGGTACAGTAGGTAGGGATTTTTTTTGCATCTTCAATATTCAGCAAGGACCTTGAAATCTATAAAATCAATTATATAAGCCTTTAAAGCCTATAATTGTCATATTTTTCGCCCTTGGGCCACTTTTAAAACATTTTGTGTGACACCTAACCACGCCTGCTTTGTTTACGTAAACCTGTATTGTAAAATTTAAATAAAAATGTATAGGGTCGGCCTATTTTTTTTTTAGGGTAGTTACGTCAACATAACATTTTTTTTAGGCCTTATGAAGAAGCTGCTTTACCAAATATTAAACTGATATTTTACATTACTCAAATATTGACTGTTTATCAAGAAAAATGGTGAAATCTATCGCGCTGAGGTGATGTGAGAGGTAGCGGGTATTGCTAAATCCCGAAAATCCTGCATACCCCGCAAACTTCCAAAAACACATTGTAGAGCACATCCAAACTACAGTACATGATTGTGATTGTATCATGTGCTATAGGACTCATAAGTTCATGTTCATAAAAATTTTTTTTGTGAAAAATACACCGTAAACCTTCAAAAACACTGCAAACTCCATCCAAACCTTGTGAAAGTGATTGAATTATGTAGTATAGGACTCACTTGGTATCTCAATTTAAAAAAATTAAATATACAGTATGTTCATAACAGCCTATTTTTGGGGTAAAAAGCAAAATTTCCTAAACCTAGAAAACATCTTTATTATTTTGCTTTTGTTCAAAGGAGTGATAGTTGAAGTTATTGCCCGCTTCTTAACCAAACAGATGCCTAGAATGCAGTATATAATTAGTTATAACTTTTTATGATCTTCATTTTATTTATAATCTTTATTTAGACTTTAGATATAAACAAGTGAAGAAAAGTCATGTCTCTCCTATGCAAACAAGTTAGCCTTTTATTTTTCTTAAACTTGTATACTTTATTGCTTTTAAAACAAATCTTATAACTATTAATTAATATTTCCTTTTGTCATTACCCTTTGACCATATATGGCCTACATTAACCTAGATTTTACATATTTAAGGAATATATTACCATGGTAAAAATGGTGTCAATAAATTTGCTTCATTGATGTTGTTATAACATTACATATCCAGGGTTTTCCTATATGTTTTTTTTTTTTATCAGACAAGTACATTTTTACTGGTACGCAACCACTTTGACTGGCCACTATGATGCTAATTTTGAGACGTGCCCATCACAGATAAAATAGACAAAGGTATCTTTATATTTTGGAATAACCTTGTGATGAAATGATCAGTAGTATAACAATAGTTTTGTTAGACTTATTGAAACTTTTAACTACTATTGCAAAACCAGTCTATTTCTTACTCAATATAAGTTTCCTTCCTATATTTGTATACCTTAAACCATAGGTTCAATCTTCTTGATTTTTCAGGGGAAATAGTACTTATTCCAATTAAATACCTGGCTAGACTTACGTACACTTTGTTGTTTTTGAACAGTTAGAAATTCTAATTATGTGTTGTTTTGCTTGACTTGTTTCACTGTGTTGTAAACTGCTAATAGTAAATTTATTTTTAAAGATTATGAAATTGTACCAGATTCTGTTGACAATGATCTCTCTGCTAAAATACCAGGTTAGTCATTGTATTTCCAAGTACTGCACATGTATATTTATAGTTGGTTAAGGAGTAGTTTCAATTATCCTACTGTGTGAGTAAATAAAAGTTAAATGGTGATAAATTTGCCAACATCACATGCTATAAGCATCTTACTCTATCACCTATCCGACAACCAGACAACTAATACTATCTATGCAA
>NW_022692879.1:0-1029 GCF_011630105.1 Anneissia japonica | reverse complement strand
ATTTTTTTGTAGGACAAAATATGTGATATGCTGAAACATAACACTCTGGCCACATAGGTATTTGCTAGTTGCCATGATGAGACAAACATACCACAACATTTGCCATGAGTACAACCACCCAACATTGGCATCTACGAAAGAAGGTGGTACAAAGCATACAAGCACCCAACGACCTAAAGAAACACTCTGGTTGTTTGCTGAAACTTGTAATGAAAGCTACACACAATTTAATGTGAGCAAAAGAAAATTAAGTGAATATCTCATCACTGTTCAGCCAGACTACATGAAACAAATATATTGGAATGGTAAAAAAATATCAGCATGGTGTGTCAGTTTTATTAAGAGCAACAATAATACAGCAGACAGGAAGGCTTCAATCAAGTAATTAAAAAATCTGAAAATACTGTCAATTGATGAATGTCTTTCCAGATTAGTATACAGTATCTCAGTATGGTATGTTATTGATAAAGCAGTAAATGCCAATGTTTAATAAAATTTTTGATTTTTAACAAACCTTGTTTTGCATTATTGTAACTAAAGTATACTTATTTCTCAATAGGAGCAAATGACTGACTCAAATGGATGTGATGCAAACAGTTCCATCTGTGTGGACATGATGAAATGGACATATCCAATCCATGGTTAGCAGAAGGTGGTGATGCTCAGAGCTCTGCAGCAAGTGATTGAGCCCAAAATATTTCAAAGAATTAAATTAAAATGATTTATCTAGTGATTTTTTTTTTCTGAAGATATACTGAAATGCCACACACTTGAGTTTTTGTATTTTGTGCATCTGGTTTATATTGCATGCCAAATTTATAAAAGAGACAGCAATAAATACTGTACCAGTATTACTGTACCTGTTTCATTTGCAAAATATCTTTAATATTATTAAATAATAATAGTGTAGTTTTATATAGCGCACAAATCCATCTAATGTAAGATGCTCAGGCACTTGTGGACTAATGTGGACTAGGAACTCGATCAATGACTTTCTTTGCCCCTAAGGGTCCCTTCGTGTCTGTGCTA
>NW_022692878.1:0-1266 GCF_011630105.1 Anneissia japonica | reverse complement strand
CAATTACCATACACAACCTAATGTGTATCGTATGTGAACCGTCCACACCTGACAGTAACTCGAGCCGCTAGTTTTGATGTGTCGGGTTTCCTAGTCCGTGATATTCTAGTTTGGGTGTAAGGCGTGCGAACACGATAATATTCATTCATCACTGGTTTTTGCTGCGCTTCTACTATGTGCGTTCACTCTTCAATTAGGCCTACAAAATTGTGACTTAAGCCATCACATTGAGCCTATTTCTTTCACAATATGTTTGTCTCCCTCTTATTGTCATGCAAGAACTCTATAATCATGCAGTATTTTCTATTATTCTGAATCTAGTGTGTGATCTCTAGCCAGAATTTCAGAGCTTCTTTTTTATCCTTTTTGTACTATTTAAAAGGCGTACAAGAAACTTACTAAACACCAATGCAATTAGCATTAAATACAACTAATACACTTTACTCACTTGTACTTTATCATAAACGATGGCGATGCGTCATCCATCGAACTGATATCTATAAGTCGTAACCAAGAAAAACATGTACAATATCATTTTAAGTAAACTGCTGTCATCGCGCTTTAAAATAATGTCCTGAGCATGGGCCCAATTCATCCAAATTGCACGTATTCAAGCTGTGTCCAAAAGAATATGCAGCAAACGTAATGCGGATTGCTATTTATTCTTCGACGAAAACTTGTCATGAAAACTATATGGTTGTTATAAAATTGTAGCGGCAAATCAAACTACAACAATTGGGAAGTAATGTTCCGTTTTATTAGCAGTAAAAGAATATAGAGCACCATTCCAGAGATCGTTAATAAGGTGCGCGGTCCTTGCTAGAATTATTGCTTAACATAACTCACAGGTCTTCAGATGAAAACAACGCATAAATGATTTTTTTTTTAAATCAACAAATTTTCTAGATATAACAGATATTAAAAAATGCTTTAATTAATTTTTTTGAATTATGAAACATTTCTTAATGAATGAATAAAAACAATCTATTGCATAAAATTATTTTTCTACATTTTGAATATATTTAACAGGTGCAAAATTAATCAATAATATGTATTTGCCAATTCATGCACATATAGTCTGAGCGTGGTTGTGCATACTTGATTTTGCGTGGACTTTGCACGGAATATTATGTCATTCATATTCATAAGCAAATGCTAATTACATATACAGAGGATAAATAAATAGTGTATATTTAATCTTTCAAAATCGTCAAAACCTAATGTTTATGCAAGTTGTACACTGTTTATACAGTATACCGGTATGTA
>NW_022692877.1:0-725 GCF_011630105.1 Anneissia japonica | reverse complement strand
GAACGTTCGCGTTATTACGCGCGCACAAAAATATAATGTACATAACATTTAACCATGACCTGAAGCTTATACCCACTAAATATGATTCAGAAATCACGACTGATTAAGGTGATTATGGGGTCATCAAAGACTGGACGAAAGAAAGATGAGGGGGTAAGCAAAACCCTATATTTTGACCATGATGACGTCATCAAAATGTAAAATATTGCAACATATATGAAAGACGATTGCCTCAGCTACAACATACTCAAATTTGGAAGACAATCCATCAAAAATAAACGAGATACGCTCAAATGCGCATTTGCTAAAATGAGGTCATCGATAATATTCAGTTTGTTGAATTCAGATGGCAATATGATGACGTCATAATGTCCGATCAGCCATTATGACCTATAAAATCATATTTGCAACTTATCTGCTTTCAGAATATGTAATAAAAATTGGGGGTCACCTTTCATCCTAATGAGCTGTAACTGTTTAAAATTAGGCCTGATTTTAGCACAATTTCACTGTATATCGGCATAAATGCGCACGAAGGTCACTATGTTTGATGCGTGCGTACGGCATTGTTATTGGCCATAGAGTGATTGAAAAGATTGGAAACTTGTCAAAACAATGTCAGGAAACCCAAATTTGACAAAAAAATTATTTTCTAGCTTTCATACGTGCTGCGCGCTTAAAAATGCGCACGCGTAGTGGTAAATTTCAAAAAAATTTGAAATGCT
>NW_022692876.1:55136-73193 GCF_011630105.1 Anneissia japonica | reverse complement strand
TCACATTGACGTATTTTTTGTTGAATCACATTCTCAATTAAGATTTCCTCCTGCCTCAAACCTCTCTCTTAGAAATCACCAACAATCAACCTTCTTACTGCCTCCTTGTAGAACCGATCATTTAAAATATTAATTTCTTCCATATAAAGGCGAGACATTTTTTATATGTTTGGCGAACCCACTGCCCATCAAAAATGAGAATTTTGAATAAAAACAAACTTTTATTTTTGGCTAACTACTGCACCTGCCACCACGACAAAATAGATATTTCAGAAAAAAGTAAAAGTTTTTTTTTTATATATATTTATTATGCCCACCGCTGCCTTGAAATCTCCAAAAATAAGAATTGCCTGTTTATATTCATAATTATTTAAAACATCCAATTACTATGTTTACACTCAACAATAAAATTTTATTTTTATTTTCTCCTTTGTTTGGATGTTTTTGCAAAAGTCTTTAGTAAATAAGAAACAAAATTTTATTTTTAATCTTCCGCCCTCCTATAACGATCTTTTAAAAAATAAATTCACGAAACACAGTATAAAAAGTCTTGCCTAGGCTTTGCTAGTCTCTAAATCTTAGTCCGTCTTCTGCCAACAATACCTCCATCTGCACTGCTCTTCTTGGAACACTTTTTTTATCATTTTTTTTTTTGGCTATTGCAAGTGTATATTCGTGAATGTAAATGTAATGTTTCTGGTATTAAGCAGATGATAATACTTAATAGCCCAATCCGACTTTTGTAGCAAATAAATATTAAATTGAATATTATTTAAATTGAAAATTGAATTGATAGTGTGGATTCAGCTTTATTTGTTTCATTTGTATTAGATTAAAGCTACAGTTTGTGCCTTGAACGAACGACTTGTCAACTTGGAGGATGCTCTGAAATGTCAGGAGCCGGAAGAAATAATGGATGAAGAAGAGAACCAAGATATCGTAAATGAAAAGGAGGACGAGTTGAATGAGGAGGACGAGTTGAATGAGGAGGACGAGTTGAATGAGGAGGACGAGTTGAATGAGGCAGATGATGAGGGAGAATGTAGACTAAATCATATGGAGCATCTCCTGGATAAAAACAATGCAGGAAGTGTGAACTCTTCAAGTGACTCTGCATCCATTGTTAGTGATGTTTATGATAGAAATAGAATTGGAAACAAACAACCATTTTCCAATGACAATCAGCATAGAGTTAAGAGAAAGCGAACAAGATGAAGTTGGCATACAGTATCTTCATTGTAGTCGTATTCCTTTCATTGCTCTAGATATGACTCAGAATGAACAGATTAAAACACATTTTTCTATTTAGTAAACTTAGAACTGCTGTTTCGATTTACGTGCATGATGTTTGTAAGTCTATTAATAATATATACTTATCTATTTGCCATAGTTTATTTTATGCTTGTTTATCTTTGTCTCTTATATAAGTGGCTTTACCTTTGGCAATGAGGAAAAGCCATTATGCTCTGCTACAGATATAGTATGTTTAGTTCTACTCTGGATTTATTATTTGCACACCATATGTATTGGAATAAACACCTCCCTTGAATAAACGCTCAAGCTAGAGCCTCATTTGAAATACATGTAGACGCCTCCCACAAACAAATACAGCCTAAGTGATTGTAAACAAATTTAATTGAAGCAACATCATTCTCAACACAATCTATTGATGTTCAACTCCAGTAGAATTACACTTTTTCTAAACCTTGTTGTGACCAATAACTCTTTATGATCACGCATAACACATTTGACAGTAATTATGTGTTTATTTGATTATATACGTATCCATTTTATTCCCAAACAAATAAACGCCTTCCTCGAATAATCTCCACTTACAATCACCCTCTCAAATACCCTTCTCAACAATAAACGCCCGGGGCGTTTATACGAATAAATACGGTATATTAGTTTGTATTAGCTGTTTGGCCACTGTCTCAGTAGTAATTCTGAGGCAGTGATTAGCAACACACGGTTCTTATATGTTAAAGCCTACTATTAAATATTTAAATCCAACATATGTGTGATGTCTGTCAAATACTCTGAAAAACCTCAAAAAGTCAAATAATAGTGTTCATAGCACGAAAGATCAAATTATTACCAACCAGAAGAGATTTACAGAGTTTTACCACAAACATTCTAAAATTGATTTTAATGGTCTATGCAAAAGAACGTATAATTATGTATTATTTAAATGTCCATTAATACTGTACATCCAATTTTTTTAATTGTGACCTAAAATATAATTATGCAAACAATCTCAAGGCAGGTGTTGTTCCTATAGTAAATAAGACCAGGCATATCACCCAGCTTAACCTTTATTAGGCCGGGCTTTGATCGTTGTGGGAGAGGGAGGGGAGTCTCGCATTGACCTATGTTCAAAAATTGACCAATGACCATTCAGTCATATCCTGGTTCTTCATAACTTTATACATATATAATATTTTGTGAGCCATAACTCCAGGTTCCCGCTCTGGGCTCCAGCTAATTCCAAACGTTCGCTTACACTGAAAACCAACAAAGCGGAATTGAATTATGTGCCTGAAGATACAGTACTCACCAATTACACGTATGTAATTGCCACTTGCGAATAAAACTTGTTTTTTTTTTTTTTAATTACGTATGCCATGTATTTTTGACGAAGATTTATGAATATTGCTTTGATAGACGATATGGCATTTGGATTTAGAGGCCTGTCATTATTGAGTCTCTGTGTTTAGTGTTTCACAATAAAATTTTGACTCATTGGAAACTTCTATGCGAACAAACCTCATGTAAAAAAAATAAAATCTGCATTATAATTTGACTCGAATTATAATGCAGATTAATTTGACTCGAATCAGCATCCTAAGTGGACAGCAAATCAAGATTTGTAACCGTTAATGCTGATATGAATAATTAAAAACAAACACTAAATCATTTCATTTTCACCGAGAGTGGAGTAACATTTTAAGCTAAGAGAGCAGCTTAGCTCAGTCGGCTAATCTGGTGGTAGCCACAGTGTATGCTGAACCGTGGGGATCTCTTGGTCCCCGGTTCAATCCCATCGCAGTGCCTCTCTGTTTTTCAGCTGGAGGGCTGAAATAAGTTACAATAGCGCATCGTCTTTCGGATGAGACGTTTAAGCCGTTGGTCTCGTGTGCATTTATGGCCCATGTGCATGTTAAAATAAGTACGCCTATGCAGTACACTCTTCGGAAAAGAGTAGGGGATTGTTTTTAGGTGTACTGCGCAATCACCACCAGAAGGACCCCACTGGAAATAAGTCTTCTTCTAGACTTCCGTGGGCTATCCAATCCCATCCCAGACGTTATAATAATAACAACTTTGAAGTTTGGTGTACAGAACCTTTATTTAGAACAATAAATACGTTTTTGATATAACGCGAGTAAGTTCTCACTAAACTAAAGCTGCATTAACATTGCTGCAACCTTGTCTTAACGTTTATTTTTTGACAGACCCTAACCAGAAAATTCCCAACGTTCACGAATGTTATAATTAACGTTCTGTGTTTGCTGGGATAGAGGCTTTTTATATTAAATCACACAGGAAAAGGGAACAGTTGTTTAATGGCAACCCAGTTAAAGTTATTGTTTTCAAGGCTTGGTTTCTGATAATGATTTTGATACCAACAATGTAGTGATCTTGTTACTGACGTAGGTGATGATGTCAAATTTGTCTAATCTGTAGCAATGTTTAGTTTGTCAATCATATGAAGTGTTAACACTTGTTAATTTAATGAAATTAAACGAGATAAAACATTTCTTTAGAATGGGTTATCTCAATTCACAGCAACCCAGTCTGAAACTGTAAAAAACATCAACTCGACGGCGTTCGTTTGAGTGGTGCCGCCCTCTAATTTGACTTTTCGATGTCAATTTATTAACACCATTAATTTGGTATTTACTGACAGTACTAAACAACACCCAGACATCATACCTCATAGATAATAATAAAACAAACAAACATGAAGACATCATCCTGATGATGATGATGGTGGTGGTGATATGATACTCATAATATCACTACCATGGTTCGTCGGTACCATCTTAACATGAAATGCCGTTCAATTCAAGTCTTAACATTTTCTACCATTTTTGAAAACCGGTATATTTATTTTAGATTTTATTTAGATTGACAAATAATTCCCATTCATCACACAAAATAACTAGGCAGGATTACGAAAGTTTGTGTCTCAATATCATGTCACACAATTTATAAAGTGCTGCATTTTTCCATTAAATTTTTTAGTGAAATTGTTATATTTGGGTGACTTAGCACTTCAACTTTGTGTAATTTTTTTTACAAAACAAGCATAAATGAAGCAAACAACTCGCAACAAACGTCACTGCAATTAAAAGACTGCCAAATTTAAAAACTATGATTTTGTGTTTTTGCGTGGTTACGGGTACAAAAAATGAAACTATAAACAACCACTCTTGTACAATAAATATTGCAATCCGCCAACAGTTGTAATACTAGTACATCAAACTACTTTAATTTGATTTTAAACTATATTCAACAAGTGAAAGCCCGCGATTTACTAAATAGATAAACGTAAATGTATATTAATAAAGTAAAGAAACCCTGAAACTCTGGGCTCACAGGCTGGAATGCCCGTCTGTCTTTCAGTGGAGGCGCCAGGACCTGCCCGACGGAGGGGCTAAAGGCCCCGGCGGGGGGGGGGGCTAGTGGAGCGAATCGAGTCTCACTTGGCTGGGGCCAGGGAGCCGGTGAGGGTCCACGGATATTTGATGAATTATGGCGAATTTTTATTAATTTTTTATAGGCATCGAGTTACTATAATATGGCTTCATGTAGGCCTAGGCTATGCTTTCTAATGTTGAAATCAGCTTCCAAAACCAAAACATTTTGAATAAAGCAAGAAACAAAGAGTATGCAATGTAACCATCTAATTTATTTTCAAATCCTCATTCTTGAAATTGAAATTCTATATTTTGGAAATTTTGAATGAAATCTGTCAACCACGCTGTCATGGTCGAGGTTGTTTCACCTATCACGATGTATTCCAACCATCATGAGTCTATCTAAATGAGCATTTGTCGTAACAGAACGCAAATTATTTTTAATTAGTCTCATTGGATTATTATTATTATTATAATTATTATTATTATTATTATTATTATTATTGTTGTTATTGTTATTGTTGTTGTTGTGATGAATGTCTCTTATACACATCTAGATGTGTATAAGAGACAGGGATATAGCCCTCCAGCCCCCTCTGGCGCCACCACTGGACACAAACGACTTGCACAGCGAGAGTTTCGAACCACCGACCTCAATATTAAAAGTCCACCGTTGCGCCAACCACTTCAACTTTTTCTGGAAGAGATAAAATAAAGATAATAATATTGTATTGTAATGGTGTTCTTATGCGAAATAAGTTAGTATCATTCTCAAGAAAAATTAAAGAACTTTCTTGTAATTTAGAAACAAGAATCTGTATAAAATATATAGAACCATAATATAATCTGAGCCTATATAAACTTACAACCATTATTCATTATTTTGTTCTATCTAATAATTGGTTTGATTCTCATAATACGGGAAAATCCCAAGCATGGGTTAAATTAAACAAAACTTCAAAAAGCCAGAAAAAAAAAACATCAGCCAATCACAGGCAGGGATAACATGCCTAGTAACCAGGGTTTCTTACTGTCAAATATTTTTCACGAGTCTAAATACTGTACTATATTATTTAGAACAATAACCACAATGAACACAACTTCTACAATCCCTCAACAGCCTAGTCAGAAATGACATCATGAAATTATACAAAGACTGAAAACACTCCCATAAATCAGCCAATCACAGACAGAGGAAAACTGCCTTGAACTTATGGCAGATATCGTTTTGAGTCTAACCATAGAGAAAAAACATCAGCCAATCACAGGCAGGGATAATATGCCTAGTAACCAGGGTTTGTTACTGTCAAATATTTGTCACGAATCTAAATACTGTACTATATTATTTAGAACAATAACCACAGTGAACACAACTTCTACAATCCCTCAAAAGCCTAGCCAGAAATGACATCATGAAATTATACAAAGACTGAAAACACTCCCATAAATCAGCCAATCACAGACAGAAGAAATCTGCCTAGAACTTATGGCAGATATCGTTTTTAATGTCTTTGCAAAAATCTATTTTTAGATATTAATACAGGGTTAAACAGTAAAATGAGAGATATGAAATGGTAAAAGAATCATTTAAATTCGACATTTTGTTTAAAAAACAATATTTGAGAAATCAGTCTTTAAATTTTATGATTTCGAGCATTTCTCAGGCAAAAACCATCACCAAATCATTAAAAATTGTTGCTTTAACATTGAAAATGCGGAAAATAACAACATAGCATGATGTATAGATATATAAAGGTTAGCTTGGTGCAATAAAATAGATTTTTAAAATTTTGACAATCCAGCTAGATTTAACCATTATCTCTGAAACACGATTTGCGACGAGTGACTGGTTTGGTTTGTCTTTCCACATACGTCCCTGGTACTCAACCCTTTCAGACGGGGGTTTCATTTATCAACAACTCTACACAACTCGGTCTCACGGGAGCGTTAGTTAGAGGATGAGGTTGACTTTCTGACGTGGGTCAACAACCACCCCAGACCCGCAATGATTGGGGCTAATGAGGAAATTCTAGATGTCCAGATTAAATGACAACCTTGTAGGCCTATTTGTAAAATGATTCCATTGTGTCAAAAATTTATTTTAAATGTCGATTTATATCACAAATATGACATATCATATGTAAATTCTTTATAAGACATCATCAATATTCATTTACTTTAGAGATTTTCCATCGGCCCGAAGT
Source organism: Anneissia japonica (assembly GCF_011630105.1). Taxonomy (NCBI): domain Eukaryota; kingdom Metazoa; phylum Echinodermata; class Crinoidea; order Comatulida; family Comatulidae; genus Anneissia; species Anneissia japonica. The sequence goes on along the minus strand of NW_022692876.1, from coordinate 66,346 downwards.
TCGTTCATGATCTAAAAGAAATGTGAATGAACTCTCAGCTGAAATAGGTACTTAAGTGGGGGAAAATAAGATATCTTGGCCGTTTTTGATCAGGTTTTATAGATTCGCAATGAATCTATCGATTCTCACAACAATTTAATGAGATATTTCGCGATCCAATGTTTAAAAACCAGGACCAACAATATAACTTAAACCAAGGCATGACTGTACGTAGCTTTAGGTCCGTTAAAGTTCCTGTATGGTAATATTTAATTCATTTTGCATAATCCATGTATCAGAATCATGGTGAGTGCCGTATGCAAATCCTCCAGAATTGAGGGGAATATGATTAGAATCGAATCTGTCTTGGACTTGGTCTTTTGGAGATCGTGCTTTGCAAACAGGTCATTCTTGAAAGTGCATCGATTTAACATCGAAACTAACTCTGGCTTTTTGTATACCTAAAAAAATCTTACAGAAATCAGCTGATTACAGGCAGGGATAATCTGCCTAGTAGGCCTAATTAGGATAGAATCAGAAGTACTGTACTACATTCTTTAAAATATCTGCAATAAAACTCTCATTGGCACATTTACAACAACACGGACATAGACGTACACAAAGACGACCCCAGACATAATCATTATATGACAACAATCAGTATGTGACAACAATCTATAATATAAACTATAACAATAAGAGAATGGTTGTTTACTTGTACATTAAGCGTTTTAACTTAAGCTTATTAGAACTCAAAAATGATTTATTATCCTTAAAAACAAATCATCTATTTTTTGTGAGTGCAAATATACTTAATCCAAAGCTTTCGTAGCTTAGCCAATTTCAAGCAGGCGCATTCTGTCTTAGAGCTAATGACTATTGACAATTGTTAATGATTTTGAATACTGTATTCTTTAGTTTAGATTGCAATTTCATTACGACGTTCCCAGCTATTATTAATGTAGTTAGTATACCTTACAATGGCTTTATAATCAGCGGTGGTGCCTGTATGAGACAGGTAGATAGGCCCACTGCCTACCTCCTCCCCCAGTCGGGAAGAAAATACATAGTTGGTTCACATTATTAGACGGGGTAAGTTTTTGTTTCTATCACAGTATTTACTTCGGAGGAACTTGGCCAACGTAATAAGATAGGAACGTGGCTAAATGTACATTGTAGGGGGTCTTACATTACCTTCCCACTACGCGTCGATCGTCTAGAAAATTACTTGCGGATCCGGATAATAGTGTAGACGTAATTTTTCTACAGAAATACACAATCGTTTGAAGGGTTAAATTTTTTTTCTTAGTTAATTTTTTTAACGTCTAACATCCTAATTTTTTTCGCCTTACTTGGAGATGTAGTTTTAGCTTAGTCTACCTATATTTCACTACCAATTTTTTTTTTTTTTTTTTTCGCAAGGCCGATGCTTGTGTGGTTGTGAGTTTCTACCTATTAGGTCCAATGCAGTCTGAGTCTGTTCGGAAATCCTGCTCATGACTGATGCTGCACGTCTTAAACTGCGGTGATAGACCTTTCCTATCACTCCTACACTGTTGGAGTCTTAGGTGTTCGTCTTTACCCACCAGAACCAGAACCACCTAATAAGATTTAAGTTTTGTTATGTACATTGTTCTGACACAGTTTGGTCCTTGTAATTGATGGAGAGGTTAAATATACCGTTTTGCTGGTTTTTTAAAGAGTCTAGGGTGGTCTTTGGTCAGCGGTGGCGCCAGAAATTTGCCAAGGGGTCTGAAATTTCCAACGGAAGGGTCCGAACAAAGGGGCCGAATAAAACATCGGTCGAACTCCCTGGTAGGGTTTAAGGGGAGAGTTTGTATGGCTTAGTACGGTCCAATTTGCGCTTTGATAATTGTGTATAGATGAAGTATATTTTGATAAATACAGATGGTTAATCAATATAAATACTCTAAATCAAGTATTTGTTATCTTTTTCTAAAGATTGATTTGGTTTAATATTTCAATGGATCATCACATTCCATCGGCCTTCTGAGCTTGTCTAAGTTGTTTTTATATTGGGTGACTTAGCACTTCAATTGTGTGAATTTCTACAAAGCAAGCATAGATTTTGGCACATGAAACGAAGCAAACAACTAACACAAACGTCGCCGCAATAAAGAGACTGCCAAATTTAAACATATTCTTGTGTGTTGTTACAAGCACGAGTGATTACAGCGTAGGGAGAATGAAACTATAAACACCCACTCTTGTATATTAAATATTGCAATCCGTCAACATTTGCAAATACTGTATCAATATACTTTACTTCGAATCAAACTTTATACAACTACTGAAAGTCCGCAATTTACATAATAAATTTATTACTTAGATTGTCGTCTTAAAGAATACATTGAGACATTAATAATGTTACCACTGATTGAAATTAAGAAAACAATTAATATTATTATTCTCTAGCAAAATGGATGAATTTACTGTAGCGCAGAAACTAAAAAGTAGCAAATGCAACTACATAAAATACAAAAACTATAATGCCCTAAGCCTACCTCATACAATCATTATTTATATTTTTTTTTAACATTAAACTGTCTATTCTTCTAATAATTGGTTAATTCCCATAATGTTGATATCCCAACTTCAATTCAACAGAACTTGATAGAAATCATAATGATTGATTTAATGCCTATTGACGGAAATTAGCCAATCACAGGCAGAGATTATGCTTAGTAGACATGCTTACTGTCAGATATTTGTCACAAGTGGGTTTTTTTTTTAAAGAGGATGAGGGAAACAACAGTTTTAGAAGAGATAAGTGAGTAACACATAACACTGATATGCATTGAAATTTTACAAATTTAGTGGCAAAAGGGGGAACATGCCACGTGCCCCACCCTAATCGATCCGCCCCTGAGCTAGAAAAAAAAACACGATCAATGCTTTTATACATTTTGACCAAAATCAACCAATCTATATTTTTGCACTCACAATAATTGGATGATGTGTTTTTAGGCTTAGAACTAAAAGTTTCTTCAGTTCATCAAAATCAGTTATAATAGGCCTATGTTAAAAACGCCCTAATATAAAAGTAAACAACAATTCTCTTATTGTTACCTTATATTAATTATTGTTGTCACGTAGTGCTTATGATTGTGTTTGGAGTTGTCTGCGGGTATGTCTAAGTCTGTGTTCCTGTTGGTGGTTCTAAATGTGAAAATATGAATGTTCGTTGTAGTCATTTAAAAAAATGTAGTACAGTATTTGGAGTCCTGAACACTACGTAGATTATTCCTGCCTCTGACTGGCTGAATTTTGTAAAATGTTTGGGTTAATGTATACAATGTCGACAACGCTTACGTAACTAGAACAGTACACTTTCCCCATCAAATGGCGTTTCTGGTAGTGGAATGACCTGTACGAGAAGCACAAACTTCTTTAATCCAAGACAGTTTGATGAAGTACAATAAAAGCATAAAAATGCACCTTTAATACACCTAAAAAAGCAAGCAACCATGCCCATTTCAATTATAGTTCATTAAGATAAATTGTTGGTCTTGTCTTAACCCCGGGACCACGGTTTATAACGATATTGAAATATTGGGCCGTGAAATATCAGAAATTTAAAAAATAAATAAATCGTCTTATTTATTGCAAATTTTAAAACCTGACCAAAAACAGCCAAGGCATTTCACTTTTTCCAAGTTCCCCCACTTGATGATAAGAGCGTCTATTTCATCTTAGAGTTCATGCACGTTTCTTTTAGATCGTGAATTCGGGCTGATGGAAATTTTCTCAAGTAATGGAATATTGATGAAGTCTTATAATGGATTTATATTATAATATCTCATTATATTTATGATATAATTTGACATTTACAATTTCATTTTAGACACAAGTCAACATCGTCCCTCAAAAATAAGGGATGGTGCCTCATAGTGAAAACCTAGTCATCTAGAGTTGGTTCAAAATAGAAGGGTTGAGTACCCGGGGCTTATACCACATTTTTAGGAATATGTTGGAAGTATGTGGGTATATAATTGTTTGCAGTTAGTCTCAAGTAATGGTGTCTCTGTATGGTTATGTTTGTAAGAGTGAGGTGTTTATGGTTCTCATTATGAAGATGCAGCAGGTCTGTTACACTCACAAAAAATATCTGAAACTTCATAAGTTTTGGTTACTAGGCAGATTACCTCTGCATGCGATTGGCTGATTTATGGGAGTATTCTCAGTCTTAATATTATTACACTCACAATTTCATTTGTTCAGGCTAGTTGGGCTGTTTAGGGATTGTTGTTTTTGAAGTTGTGTTCATGGTGGTTACATAATTCTAAAAAGTACAGTGTTCAGACTCGTGACAAATGTCTGACAGTACTAAACCTTGGTTACTAGGCATATTGTCCATGATTGTGATTGGTTGATTTCGGTGAAAATTTATAAAGGCATTCATCCTGTTTCTCTGGCTGATTGGCGTTTTTTTTTTCATTTCAACCTATTTGGGGATTTTCCCACATAATAAGAATCAATAATTTTGCAAAATCTAATGAATTATTTATAATCATCATTTTGCGCATGCGCCATTTTCAAGTCTGCGTGTTATTAGCTGTTCTGTACATAGCGAGAACTTAGATTGAAGCCCTTGTTATGTGTGGGCCTTGTATTTGAGTGAATGCAAAAATAAAACCAGTGATTAATTCTATGAATGGGGGGAAACAACAGTTTTAGAAGAGATGTGAGTAACACATAACACTGATATGCATTGAAATTTTACTAATTTAGTGGCAAAAGGGGGATATGCCCTCGTGCCCCACCCTACCCGATCCACCCTTGAGCTAGAAAAAACACGATAAATGCTTTTATATATTTTGAAAACAACAATTCTCTTATTGTTATCTTATATTAATTATTTTTGTCACATAGTACTATGATTGTGTTGGGTTTGTCTGCGGGTATGTCTGAGTCTGTGTTCCCGTTGTTGTCTATATGGTTGGTTCTAAATGTGAAAATATGAATGTTTGTTGTAGTCATTTTAAACAATGTAGTACAGTATTTAGAGTCCCGAACACTTTTTAAAGTTGTGTTCATTGTGGTTATATAATTCTAAAAAGTACAGTATTCAGACTCGTGACAAATGTCTGACAGTAATAAACCTTGGTTACTAGGCATATTGTCCATGATAGTGATTGGTTGATTTCGGTGAAAATTTATAAAAAGCATTCATCGTGTTTCTCTGGCTGATTGGGTTTTTTTTTTCATTTCAACCAATTTGGGGATTTTCCCACAAAATAAGAATCAATAATTTTGTAAAATCTAATGAATTATTCACAATCATCATTTTGCGCATGCGCCATTTTCAAGTTTGCGTGTGATTAGCTGCTCTGTACATAGCGAGAACTTAGAATGAAGCCTTTGTGTGGGCCTTGTATTTGAGTGAATGCAAAAATAAAACCAGTGATTAATTCTATGCATTTAATAATAATAATAATAATAATAACGATTTTTAAAGCGCAAAAATCACCACCAAAAAGTCGCAGTGTAAAAAAAAACAGCAGAGAACAAACAGAAATCACGAACATCAAGAAAAATGGCATCAATATGTAAATATTTTAGAAAATCAATTAGGTTTATTTATAATAATTATACACAGGAAATCATAATTTATTTTAGATTTTATTTACACTGACAAATAATTCCCATTCATCACACAAAATAACTAGTTAAAGATTGTGTTGTAGACCATATTGTGTCATTGAGTAAAACCAAATCATCTGATGTTAAAGATGATGAAAATTATAGCAAAAGTAACAACAACAAAAATAAATATATAAACAAACGTTCAATTATATAAACTTTGAAACGCAAAAATTATACTTTGGAAAGTGGACGAATCTAACTAAAATGGATATTTTGTCAGTGCAACTTTGATGTTTAAAATAATATTATATTTCTGACAGCTGGTAAAAATATATTGTAGGCATAAGCCTATATAGGCTTAAGCTTATAAAACAAAAAAAATCAAGAAATTTAAAAAAATATATTGATGTGAGTGGTATTTTATGCTTTACCGTTAACTACTAAATTATCTGTTAATAAGGATAGTGATAGATGAAAAGCCTAACAAATAATATTAAATCTGTAGTGTACCTATACTTTCTGAATAGAATTTAATTATTCAACTTTATACAACTGAAAGGTTAAAATTCAATAATGCCTTACAATAAATGCCACTCAAAAAGAATTTAAGAAAAAATTAAATTTTGTATTGGCCTATATTTTGATATCAATATAGTAGTATTCTCAAGCAAAATGGTAAAATTTACTGGTACTATTCAAAAACAAATATCTAAATGAAATATCAAGACCATAATATCCTCTGAGCTTATAAACATGCAACCATTATTTATTATTTTGTTGTCAAATACTCATATTTCTATTTTTAAAATAATTATTTGATTCCAATTATGTGGGGAAAACCCAAAATGTGTTCAATTTAACAAAACACAAAACAGCCACAGGGTTAGATCGAAAAGTTTCCGAATGGGGGTTGGGCGGGAGCACAACAGTTTCAGAACAGATAAGTGAGTAGCACGTAACATTGAACTTTTAAAAATTTAGTTGCAAAACGGCAAGAGGAGGCACGTTCCCCCGCCCAACACCCTACTTGATCCGAGCCAGAGCCAGAAAAAATCACGATAAATGCTTTTATAAATTTTTACCGAAATCAACCAATCACAGACAGGAATGCCTTGTAACAGGGTTTATTATTGTCAGACTGTTGTTACGAGTTTGAATACTGTACTCTTTAGATTAACCGAAATGAACACAACTTTAAAAAAATTAACTGAAAAAAACAAAACTTTAAAAAAAAAAAAAAAAAAAACAATCCCACAACAGCCTTAGTTAGCCACAACAAAGTGAAATAGTGCATTTGATTCCCATTATGTAGGAAAAACCCCAAAAGGGTTCAATTCAACAAAATCCCAAACAGCTAGAGAAAACACAAAGATGCTTTTATACATTTTTACCGAAATCAACCAATCACAAACAAGGATAATATGCCTAGTAACCAGGGTTTATTACTGTCAGACATTTGATACAAGTCTGTATAATGTACGGTATATTTTAGAATAAGCACAATAAACACAACTACAAATTTAGGGCTCCCAGTGGGACGTGTGTTTATGCCATATACTGCCTTACTATTCAGGTATTATGTTTACTAATAAAGTATCCAAATGGAGATTCGGTTAACAAGAAATGTGTTGTGTTGTTTCCTATTAGTGACATTTAGGACATTGTCTTATACTCATTTTATCTTCAGCTCATGACTCATCCCATCATTCCTTCATACCGGATTTACACGATCTTACAGCTTAAATACTCGATGACATAGTGTCTAGCCCCGAAGACAGCAATACCACAACAGCCAAAGCTAGCCAGAACAAATGACTATAGTTTATGCAATACTCCCATCAGCAAATGACATGCAAGGGTAACCATATGCCTAGTAACCAGGCAGACCAGACATTTGTAACGAGTCTGAATACTCTACTTTTTAGAATATATAACCACAATGAACAGGAACAAAAACAACAATCCCTATAACAACAATCCCTATAACAACAATCCAGGTAAACTAGTAACCAAAACTTATGAGTGTTAGATGTTTCTATGAGTGTAATAGGCCTACTGCATTCTTCATTATGACCATCATAAACACATCTTAAAGACATATCCACAATAAAACCATAACCATACAGAGATACCATTATTTGAGCCTTCAACTGCAAACAATTATATACCCACATACTTCCAACATATTCCTAAAAATGTCCATAGGTCCCTGGTACTCAACAAAAATTCCATCAACCCGAAGTTCATGATCTGAAAGAAACGGGCACGCTCTCAACTGAAGTCTCTCTTATCATCAAGTGGGGAATCTCGTTTTTAAAGGGGGGTGCGGGGATGAGACAAGTGGCCATATATTGCTTATTTAACCTTTCCTGAGTTCGGGAAAAATACTTCAAAAATTCAAAATGTTGAGATGTAACGATAATTAGAGAAACAAAACATGATGTTATGAGACGGGAAAATCAGATGAAAACGAGGCTGATCACTTTTTTCAGTAGCTTGGTAGCATTTTCTAACCAACTCATTAATATTCAAGACCAGTAATTTTTGGCGAGCAGCTGATCGAAAAATCGTCCCGACGATCGAGCAACAAGCCTAGACAATACGTACGTCCAGTAGTGTGAAGTCGTGAGTTTTTGTGATCGTTTACGTACGGAGTTACAGAGAGACGGTTTTGTCAACGTCAATTCAATCATGGAGGAATAATTCAATTGAATTAATAAACGTATATCAGTCCGATGACTTGTTTGTTTATAATTAGGCCTAGCCTATGCCTAGGAAGCACAGTCGTGTCTACCCTAAGTAGCGCACTCCTGACCGGGACACTGCTCCAGTCCCGCAGCAGGTGAGTTCGCACGCAGCCTTATCCAGCTGACGGTAAAGTTAGTAGGTTTCTACTACTAGCCTAGACTTGTCATGCCATGCCATCTTTGTCACATTAATTGTCCTAGTGCATTTTTTTTTCATAATAATAGACCTAGGCCTACTAATAATACAGTAGTATACTATAGGCCTGGTCCTATGAAAATCTGTCTAGGCCTAAATGTCTAAAAACTGCACTGTCTAAATAAAGGTGATGTGCTATAACACTACAGTATATCATCAGAGCCAACACCAATTCCTGTAACATTAAGATTATTATTGATATACTGTAGGCCTAGAACAACAATAACGCCTCAATAACATGATGCATATGTTACTCAAAACCTAACTTTCAGCTGTTATTGAAATGTGGAATTTCAATAACAAATATACAGTATCTCAGTATGGTACAGTATGTTATTAATAAAGCAGCAAATGCCAATGTTTGATAACATTTTTGATTTTTTAACAAACCTGGTTTTGCATTATTGTAACTACTGTATACTTATTTCTCAATAGGAGCAAATGACTGGCTCAAATGGATGTGATGCAAACAGTTCCATCTGTGTGGACATGATGAAATGGACATGTCCAATCCATGGTTAGCAGAAGGTGGCGATGCTCAGAGCTCTGCAGCAAGTGATGGAGACCAAAATATTTCAAAAGAATTAAATTAAAATGATTTATCTAGTGATTTTTTTTTCTGTACCAGTATTACTGTACCTGTTTCACTTGCAAAATATTTTTAATATTATTAAATGGTATTATAATCCCATTCAATAGTAATCCTTTTGAAGCAAATATGTGACCGAGATTTAGAAAACAAATTGTGAGGATTAATTTTGAAATATGTAATGTGCGAAGTTGATAGTACAGTATGAAAATGTGGCTCAATATATACAGGAACAACTATATTAATGTATGGCTTTGTACAGTCTTGTCTAAAGTTATTCTATGAAACTGCTTATATTTTAATGCCTGGATTATGCCTATGTCTGTATGCTGATCAATTTGGTATTGGAATTTAAGACAAAGCTTCAATTTTTTGCTATACACCATTTTTTGTTTATTTTAAAATATATAGTTGAACTTACCTATGTCATATTGAGAAATTGTTTGACCCTAACAAAATTTGACTTGCACTTACGGTAATGGAAAACACAACAATTCAGCATGTAAAATTAGATTGACTTAGAAATTATTAAGATTACTGTATATTATTAGTCGTCTTAGGCAATTTTTAATTGCACTGCTCTATTTATCATGTCTGATTGTATTGTATTATTTACCATAGCCAAGATTTCTTCTTTCATGATGATATTCAACATCCATATTTTTGGTGCTTCACTTAGTTATTGTTGTACATACAGTAAATTCAAGACTACTGGTGTTACTAAATAAATATTTTGAAACACAATTTATCATCCTTGTACATGGCAAATCAGGCCCGTAGCCAGCATGCTTCAAGGGGGGGTTCTGGGTGTGGAGTCCAGGGGTCCGCCAAAGGGCCCCGGGTGGGGTCAAGGGGGGGCGCTAAGCCCCTGTGGGGGCCGGGGGCGAAGCCCCCGAAGCCAGAGCATTTATACGATTTTAAAAGCATGTACATGTCATTTAAATGCATGTTCATGTATATTTAAATACTTCTTACACAATTTTAAAAACAGGATAAGAAGACTACTTTTTTCAATACAGGATTTAGAACGTAAATGTTTATTGTGAAACAAAATTTTTTTTTTTATTAAAAAGCAATGCTTAACATTTTAATGCTAATATGTAATGTTATCTCTAAAAATATAACTGGGATAAAATTAGCAATACCCACTAGGTGACACTACAAAACACAGACCTTGCACATTATGAGATCGCTAAATACCAATATTAAAATATGGAGGTATGTAAAAGGTCTTTGCTTAAAAGAGGAATACTGCAAATAATATTTTATTTATTGCAGAAATGAAGAAACAATAGGAACTGACAGCCCTATATTTTACTTTTTTACCAAAATAACTTAAATGTTAAGTTCCAATGGAAATATATGTAATTAGGGCAAGGAAAAATGTTATTATATTTAAAAGTTACTAAACCATTTATGTAAATATACCTGCACGGTAATATTGAAAAAAAAAAAACAGACATAATTATAATGCTACAAATGTACATGTTTAAGAACCAGTGTAAAAAAACTTAGCACAGTGAAAATAAACAATAATTTAAGAGCTGTCTTGGTTTAAATGAGATATATTGAGAAAAAATAATAAATATATTTGCTGCGAAGCAGCCAATTCATATTCTTGACAGCAATTTGACCTCTGAAAGGTCATTGTTTGTCAAAAAACTATCGCCTAAGACAACTGAAAAGCGGAGTTTCCTTCTTTCGTTCTGCCGGGTAAAATCAATTACTTTAGGCGACGTTTGTAGACTAACCTACTCGTACCAACGTCGGCATGTCGCGACGCTGGAGTACTATTCAGCGTTTTTACTATATTTCTAGGTTTCCTATTTCTACGTTTAATCGGCTCATGTCTCAGCCACAATATTTTGAGGCAAATATTATTTACGAAACCCAGTTAAAATTATTTACTAGCCTATTTCAACGTGCTAATTATTACATTTAGGCGACGCTTGTTGTAGACTGGCATAGTGTTTTCGGAAATAAATACCATTTTATACACATGCGCAGATCGATTCGCCAGCAGCGAGTCATCGCAAGCAGCAGCGAGCCATCGCCAGCAGAGAGATGTCACTGCAGCAAAACACTATTGTAC
>NW_022692876.1:43390-55109 GCF_011630105.1 Anneissia japonica | reverse complement strand
GCAAATAATTTATTACAAGTGTATTTTCTCACAGTTAATATAAAATTGTTTTACTCTACACAGAATAAAGCAATATTGAAGCAGTTAGGTATTACAATATATATCACTGCATTTTACACACTCTATTTATTATCAAAATATTAAATATATGGATTTATAGTTACTGCAGTTTATACCAATGTAAAGAATAGGGAAGAACAAGTTACATTTATATACTGTATTAGCTTAAAATGTTAAAATATGAGACGAGAGTGGGGAAGATACAAAAAGCAACAATTTCAATTACAGACTAGGTCTGGAATGTTACACACAATTGACTGGTCCAGATATACAAAAGCTCTAGGCCTATGCGGACAAAATTTCCTTTCATGAGTGATGAAATTGTCAAAAAAACAGAGCACAGTTGTCACATGCATTTTCAAGAATGAATCTATTACATAAGATCTGTTGCATTAATGAGGATGGACTTATCAGGTATCTTCCATAACAATTTATAAATAATTACTTCCAACACAAAGTTTATTTCATCATCTTCTATAGCATCAAAAAAACCCAGGCAGTCTTCACAGCTTCTGGGAACTTGTCCCTATCGCCCACACAGTGCAAGATGGGATGACCCTTCTGTCAGATTTCTTTAGCCTGTTAAAATCCTACCACATGAAAGCCATCGATATCCATCATGTCAGCATTTCCTGTAAGAAGAGAAGTACAATAAAAAGTTTGAACAGACTAGTTCAAACTAGTGACTATTCTTACACCATTCAAAAATAATTAGTATTGATATTACAGTACAATATCTTTATAAGGAAGTAATCATTCTGGCACTAATCATCAATAATAATTTTTGTTGAAAATCTATATATTCTAATAACCATCACTGTGAAAAGCCCATATTCAAATGCATTGCAAAGTAGTGTAACATAGCTGCGACCTAATTATTTTTAATAGAATTTATTACTTCATTAATATAATACAGTACCTTTTTGTAATATAAAAATTAGTTTAAAAATGAAGACAATAACAATATATGTACAATAGACTCTCTTGATTCTCAACCTTTTCTAATGTACAATAATAATAATGCCCCTGTATTTTGACCATCAAAATGGCTGGACATTTGACCCTCTACTAGTTTTTGATCCAGCAGGGAAACGCCTAGTGCAGGTATGGTTGTATTTCCGAGGAGAATGCCGAAAATTAGTCTTTGAACTATACTGTATATATTGCCAATGTATCTCTGCACATTTTTCAAGCCATTTTCCGCGCAAATTTGAGCTAGTTTTCAAGGTATCATCCACATTCCACGACGAATAAACTGGCATTTTAGTAATGCTGTAGTAGTAGTAGTAGTAGTAGATCCTAGATAGTTCCATGGATCTAATAATTAACATGTAAATTAATGTACTTTATTTAAAATAGTGCTGTTTGTTTGCCTCTAATGTTTAAAATATTATTATTATAGTTTGTATGCCTAGGCCTAAACTAGGGGGCCTAGGCCGCGCCAGGCAGTAGAGTAGTATTCCGTATTCTCTACATACATACAGTATTGCACTAAATGCTAGGCTATGCCTACACAGGTAAGACAAGTTGGTATTAAACAAACCTATTTAACGCCATTATTAAGATCACCACTTCCAAGACTTCCTTATCCAAACCAGCAAACATATCTTTTTGAAAGATTGATTCTTCAAAAATGCCTTCGACTTATTATATTATTGTTATTGAATATTTTCGCCAGTCCTAATTTTTCAATTTCCGCTCGCGACGACCATTCTAATCAGTTGGCTGTGTCTCGTTACCAGCTCGTTACGGTTGAGTGAATCAGCTGACTCCCTGTCTAGTGCAAATTTCCGAAATAAAAACTGGGGCAAATCGTTATTTTACACATAATTGAGACATTTTCATAAGTGAAAACCCATATAAATGAAAAGAACGGCCAAATTTACATTGGAATATCTAAATTTTGACACGATTTTGTATGGGGTTACCGAATGCAAGCCTTTGAAAGTCGGTACATTTTAGGAAATTCCCTATCTTATAACACTAGCTCAAAATCCTGTAGCACCAGTTTTTTTTTTTGGGACCCAGTTCACGAGCCTCGTTTTCGAATACCGCGCTCCAAAATCGAGTGCCGTCACCGTCATTGTGGTAGCCCATCCCTCTATTTTAAATTTAAAATCAATCGTTTCATCGTGCATGCTCTCAACTGAAGTCTCTCTTATCATCAAGTGGGGAATCTCGTTTTTAAACCGTGGTCCCGGGGTTAAGAACCAGGGCCAACAGTTTATGGCAATAAGCAATGTTGGTTGCTTTTTTAGGTGTGTTATAATATTTTTTGTGCTATTATTGTACTTCATTTTGTTTAATTCGGGTATCTGATTCGATTGAGTGCATTGATGAAATTCTTCCAGATTTTCCATTCGATTAGAATAAAACTGTCTTGACTATAGGAGCTCGTGCTTGGCGAACAGATCACATTCCACTAGTAGAAACGCCCTGATGGGGAAAGTGTACAGTATTGTTTCAGTAACGTTGCCTAGGTCAAAACTCCGACATTTATGTGCTAACTCAAAAAATCTCACAAAAAATAGCCGATCACAAGCAAGGATGACAATGACAATGACAATGACAAAAATATTTATTTCCTTTGAGCATAACAATTTACGAAAAATATAAATGTACAACATTTTTAAAGATCAAAGAAAATGGGAAATTCCTGAAGCATAGCTTGTGAATGGAAATCCCAAATTACATAAATAAATATTTCTTTTACATATAAGGTTCAAAAATAATTCAAAGGCCTATTTTACTTAAATAAAAGAAGTTTAAAACTTATTAGAACAATTCTATTTCTTTTCTGTAAATTATATTTTGTATTCATTAATAACAACATCTTAATTACTTTTAGCTTCTTTATATTTATAGATGATTAAGCAATAAATTAAGTACAGTGTCTACAATCTAAAATAATATAAGAGAAAATTTGTAAAAAAATAAGTTAACCTGAATAAACAATAACAGAATGGTTAACTTGTATACTAGGCGTTTTTAACTTATGCTATTGTAATAGTTGATTTTGAAAAATTCAAGAAATGCATTAATATAGTAATGTGGCTAAAAGATACATTGTAGGAGGTAATATTTCGCCCCCACATAGTAAGATATTAGGAGTAAAGTTAACCTATCCAATGTTGGGTGGAATATACTGTTTGTTACGATCTTTGATTCCGCAACCACGTAATTAGTTTGCGGTTTACATTCTCAAGTTTATTAAGGACCTTAAAGGGTGTATCTGATGCTGGTTTAATGTTAGTAAAGGTGGTTGCAATAATCATCAAATATTATGTTTACGCGTATTAATTTACGCGACTTGCCTCTCGCAAAATGTATTCTTTTCTAAACTAATTCCTCTATGCTTTAATTTTTCTACATGACCTTAAAAGAGGGTAAAGTTCACTGTAATGTACTGCCAACTCGATTTCCATGTCTTTTGTTCCTACTAGTGTGATTCCATACAAAATTGGTCAGTGTATAGATAAAGTATATTTTGATAAATATAGATGGTTGATCAATATAAATACTCTAAATCAGGTATTTTTAATCTTTTTCTAAAGATTACTTTGGCTCAATATTTCAATGGATCATCGCATTCCATCGGCCTTCTGAGCTTGTCTAATTTGTTTTATATTGGGTGACTTAGCACTTCAATTGTGTGAATTTCTACAAAACAAGCACAGAATTTGCACATGACGAAGCAAACAACTAACACAAACGTCGCCGCAATAAAGAGACTGCCAAATTTAAACATATTTGTGAGTGTTGTTACAAGCATGAGTTATTACAGCGTAGGGAGAATGAAACTATAAACACCCACTCTTGTATAATAAATATTGCAATCCGTCAACATTTTGCAAATACTGTATCAACATACTTTAATTTGTATCAAACCTACTAGAAGTCCGCAATGTACCTAATAGATTACTAATTAGATTATCGTCTTAAAGAATACAATAAGATAATAATAATGTTACCACTGATTGAAATTAAGAAAACAATAAAGTGTATTCAACTATAATTCAAAATCAATATTATTATTCTCTAGCAAAATGGAAGAATTTACTGTAGCTCAGAAACAAGTAACTATATAAAATACCAAGACTAATAACTACATAAAATCATTGTTCATAATCGTATTTTTTTTTTAAATTGAACTGGTTATTCTTCTAATTTGTTAGTTCCAATAATGTTGGAAAGTCCCTAAAATGGTTTCAATTCAACAGAACTTAATACCTATTGACGGAAATCAGCCAATCACAGGTATAGATAATGCTTAGTAGACAAGCTTTGTTACTGTCAGATATTTTTCACAAGTGGGCTTTTTAGACATAATTTGATTCCAATTATGTGGGAAAATCCCAAAATTAGCCACAGGGGCGGATCCAGAATTTTTAAAAGTGGATGGGGAGAAACAACAGTTTTAGAAGAGATGTGAGTAACACATAACACTGATATGCATTGAAATTTTACTAATTTAGTGGCAAAAGGGGGGTATGCCCTCGTGCCCCACCCTACCCGATCCGCCCCTGAGCTAGAAAAAACACGATAAATGCTTTTATATATTTTGAAAACAACAATTCTCTTATTGTTATCTTATATTAATTATTTTTGTCACATAGTACTATGATTGTGTTGGGTTTGTCTGCGGGTATGTCTGAGTCTGTGTTCCCGTTGGTGTCTATATGGTTGGTTCTAAATGTGAAAATATGAATGTTTGTTGTAATCATTTTAAACAATGTAGTACAGTATTTAGAGTCCCGAACACTAGGTAGATTATTCTTGCCTCTGATTGGCTGATTTTTTAAATTTTTTGGTTAGTGTATAAAATGTCGGAGTTAGTTTCGACAACGCTTACTAGAACAGTACACTTTCCCCATCAAAAGGCGTTTCTGGTAGTGGAATGACCTGTTCGCGAAGCACGAACTTCTTAAGTTAAAGAAAGTTTGTTTCTAATCAAACGAGAAATCTGGGAGATTTACATCAGTGCACTCACCTTGAATCTGATACCTGAATCATACAAAATGAAGTACAATAATAGCATAAAAATGCACCTTTAATACACCTAAAAATGCAACCAACCATGCCCATTGCAATAGTTCATTAAGATAAAATAGTGTTTGTCTTGTTCTTAATCCCGGGACCACGGTTTATAAACGATATTGGGCCGCGAAATATCAGAAACTTTAAAAATAAATAAATTGTAGGAATTGTCTTATTCATTGCCAATTTATAAAACTTGACCAAAAACGGCCAAGGCATTTCATTTTCCCAAGCTCCCCCACTTGATGATAAGAGCGTCTATTTCATCTTAGAGTTCATTCACGTTTCCTTCAGATCGTGAATTCGGGCTGATGAAAATTTTCTCAAGTAAAGGAATAATTGATGAAGTCTTGTAATGGATTTATATTATAATATCTCATTATATTTATGATATAATTTGACATTTACAATTTAAATTTAGACACAAGAAGTCAACATCATCCCTATAAAAAATAAGTGATGGTGCCTAATAGTGAAAACCGAGTCATTTAGAGTTGGTTCAAAATAAAAGGGTTGAGTACCAGGGGCCTATATGACATTTTTAGGAATATGTTGGAAGTATGTGGGTATGTAATTGTTTGCAATTGAAGTCTCAAGTAATGGTGTCTCTGTATGGTTATGGTTGAAAGAGTGAGGTGTTTGTGGTTCTCAATATGAAGATGCAGCAGGCCTATTACACTCATAAAAATATCTGAAACTTCATAAGTTTTGGTTGCTAGGCAGATTACCTCTGCATGCGATTGGCTGATTTATGGGAGTATTCTCAGTCTTAATATTATTACACTCACAATTTCATTTGTTCAGGCTAGTTGAGCTGTTTAGAGATTGTTGTTTTTGAATTTGTGTTCATGGTGGTTACCGGTATATATTCTGACAGTAATAAACCTTGTAAATGTATAAAAGCATTCATCGTGTTTCTCTGGCTGTTTGGGTTTTTTCAATTCAACCTTTTTTTGAGGTTTTTTTCCATATAGTAAGAATCAATACTTTTGTAAAATCTAATGAATTATTCATAATCATCCTTTTGCGCATGCGCCATTTTCAAGTGTGTGTCTGTTTAGCTGTTCTGTACATAGCGAGGACCTAGATTGAAGTCTTTGTATGGGCCTTGTATTTCAGTCAATCACGAACATCAAGAAAAATGGAATCAATATGTAAATATTGTAGAAAATCAATTGATTATAATTAAATTTGACCAACACAAGAAATCGTAATTTATTTTAAATTTTATTTACATTGACAAATAATTCCCATCCATCACACAAAATAACTAGCTATTTTAAGGGAGACCTGTACATTAAATAATAGGCCTATTGGCCCACATACAGTATTGCATTGTAATAATGTGTACCAGCTATCGGGTATATACATGATATGTTGGGTATACATAATTATTATTTACCAGCGGCTACCTATACGCACGTAGCTTAAATTTGGCTCCACTATGTGTGAGCCCTCAAGTTGTATTAGGGAGACATACAAGTGGTCTTATCCGTCATGATATTAAACGGCCCTCTGTGTGTAATGTAAATTGCAAGTCTAATCTACCCACTGTGTAAAAAAAATTTTGAGGCCAATGCATCATATTTAAAACCGTATTTTACAGCAAAAAGCAATCATCATTATGTGCCCATTATGGGCATGGTGTTTAATAGTTTCTTTGTTTCCCCGAAGAAATGCACTGCGAAAGGTTGTGTCTCAATATCATGTCACACAATTTATAATTTATTTTTCCATTCAATTTTTCAGTGAATCAAATTATTAAAAGTGGTTGTTATATTAGGGTGACTTAGCACTTCAATATTGTGTAATTTTTTACAAAACAAGCATAAATGAAGCAAACAACTCGCAACAAACGTCGCTGCAATGAACAGACTGTCAAATTAAAAAACTATACTTTTGTGTTTTCGCGTGGTTACGCGTACAAATATCGAAACTATAAATACCAACTCTTGTACAATAAATATTGCAAACGGCCAACAGTTGTAATACTATGTCAAACTATTTTAATTTGTTTCAAACCTCATTCAACAAGTGAAATCTCGCGACTTTCTTAATATAAACGTAAAAGTAGATTATTGTCTTAAAGGTAAAGGAAACCCTGAAGATCTGGGCTCACAGGCTGGAATGCCCGTCTGTCTTTCCTTGGCGTTTGGGTCAGACTGTGCAAGGCTGTGGGGGTTCGCCACTCCCCCCACACAGTAGTCTGTTTCACCTTCCCAGCATACCGGTACTCATCTATACTACTGGTGTAGAGAGGAAACCGTAGATAAAGTGTCTTGCCTACGGACACAAACGAATTGGACAGCGACCTCAATGTTAAAAGTCCACCGTTTCCCCAACCACTTCAACTTTTTCTTGAAGAGATAAATTAAGATAGGCCTAATAATATTGTGTTTACTCGTTAAGGATAAAATTGTGTATTACTTTTGCGAAATCAGTTAGTATTATTGTCAAAAAGAAAAATTAAAGAATTTTGTTGTAATTTAGAAACAAGAATCTGTATAAAATATATAAAGGATGATATAATCTGAGCCTATATACATTTACAACCATTATTCATTATTTTGTTCTATTCTTCTAATAATTGGTTTGATTCTCATAATACGGGAAAATCACAAGCATGGGTTAAATTCAACAAAACTTCAAAAAGCAAGAAAAACATGCTAAGTGTTTTTATACATTGTGACCGGAATCAGTCAATCACAGGCAGGGATAATATGCCTATAACCAGGGTTTGTTATTGTCAGATATTTGTCACGAGTCTGAATACTGTACTGTGTACTTTTTAAAATAACAACAACAGAGCAACCATCTTTGTTTAACTTTTTGCATGATATTTCACAGTTTCCGCAACAGAATAAGATTTTACAGAAGTTAAAATTGCACTGATTTTTATTCACACCCATTATGATATGTATTTCATTCAAAATACTGTACAAACAGACTCATTTACCTTTGGTATTTAAACACAATTATATTAGTCGACGAGTTAATTGTTTGTATAAATTGCAATTGGCCTATATGCCTGTGTTTCATCTAGAATAATAATTCCGGCTGCTGGTGATGCCACAAGTGTCTGTGTTAAATAGTGCTCGCCGTTTGTGAAACCATTTGTATCGTGAAATCGATCATAATTATTGGCTTATGAACATGAAATTTGGAAGTATACGCATACCTTCAATTAGTCGACGAATCCAACAGTACTGACTCAATATTTTGTTCACCCAACATTACTTCCGACTGTTATTGAAGCCAGACGTTTTCGTTATACCGACCGTTTGTGAAATCATATTGAAATGTGTCCGCATTATGGTTAGTACAGGAATCTACGTCGAGTATCACTGAGTAGAGATTCTATTAATTAAAGTGTGACACAACTAGATGCACGTTTCTGTTTGATAGAACCGTTTAGTACGTCTATTGTAAATTATGTCGCCTGTTCACAATCCTGTTTCTGCTACACTTCATGAATTTGGGAACGAATACAAAATAGCAACATTTAATGTAGATGGTGTACGAGGTGAATCAATTGAATCGGCATTATTAGATGAAAATCGCCGTCCACAGTACGATATTGTATTGTGTCAAGAGCTACAAACAAGTTTAGCACTATTGAAAACTCCATCGCTACAATATTATATACTTTGTAATTATACAGGAACAACAGAAAAAAAGCATGCAGGAATTTTGATAGGTAAAACTGGTAAGTTTAAATCCTATAAGGAAACCTCTGAAAACCTTCAGAAAGAAGAACTGTTGTTTCATAATTATAACGTAGTCCTAACGAGTAAAGAGGGAGAACATAAGCTAGTAGCAATTTCATGGCACGGCCGAAAAAATGTGAATAAAGCAGGCCAGCAGAAATCAAGTGCAGAAATAATCAATAGAGAGAGAAAACGCGATTTACATGAACTTCAGCAATTTGCCAAAGATATGCAAAAGAAATATTCCGCTTCTGTAATAATTGGTGGTGATTTTAACTTACCATTTGAAGATGCAAAAGATAACTTATCTGATGGGGTTATTTTAAAAGCTCCAGATGAGTTAACCGGCCACCGCGCTGGGCAACGCAATATTGATTATTTTATGTACTTACCTGTCTGTTTCATATCCAACAGGGTAAAATCAGTTTCATTAAATAATCAAGATGACGAAAATGAATTAGAAAACCTAAGCCAATTGTCAATAAGAGATAAGCAGAAAACAAGTAAATCTATTTAGACTATTGACCTGAAATGATACTGACTAATCTATGATTATCAATAATTCATTTGGAATGCTATGTACAAGGAGGGAGGAAATTCATATTAAAAGAAGTTGATTCACCCCAAATGGACCTTGAAGCATTTTTTTTAGAAATCAACGGCTTCTTTTGCTCCTCTTTTATAACAGCGCCCTCGAAACTACTCATGGATATGATTTATATTTAAGCAATATAAAAACCAGCATTTAACACTGAAAGAAATGATAAAAGAAATGGGCACACAAGAGTGGCCGGTTCGGCAGTGCTGCTATATAATGTAACACCGCGCATAATAACAACAAAAACATCGGAACAAATGTGTTATAATGCTTGGTTTCAATATGTCTCTTTAGGCAGTTTCCGAAAATATAAGAAAATAAGATAAATAAACGTTAATTACTCATAACATATTGTCATGCTAGACAACAATTAATACTTTAATCAACGCTTTAAAATATTTTATTTCTCGTAATTTATTAGAAATAGATTCTATCCAATTTTGCTCTATGTGGAGTTAGTATTACTTCATTTGATAATATCGTCTGTGTTTGTTAACCATAACAAATTCTTCAAAAATAATTTTAGGTATACTTAATTGTTCAATGCCAGTTGTCATTCTATCTGTGTAAAACAAAAATAGTTGCGCCTATGTAATATATATTATTGTAGTAAATATTTATAGATTTGAAAATTTGCATCTTTTAGTGGGTTGTATATTAATGATATTATTGCATTTAAATTCAATAACGAAATGGTTACGTTTACGTTGAGCCATTAACTATTAGAACGATCGATTTTGTTCTACTGCATTCAGCATGTCGACATGAAATAGTAGGTTGACTGCGTTCAGTGTATCCCATTCAATATTACTGGTGCACATCGTCCTCTTGAAGTATAGAATATCACCTGTATCTTAATATAATATATTGGAATGAAATATAATGTCGAAAATAATATCTGCCAGAGAATATTTAAAACCGCGGCTAAGTTCCTGATCACATTTTTTTTTTTTATTTAGTAATTGTCAAGTTCAGAATAATTGTATTTATTGTTGATTGCATATTCTAGTTTAGTTGCATTGTTCGTAATTTACTATTCTTAGTGTAAATAATTGCGTTCGATTCCTATCAGTGTTAACTGACTAAAATCAATGGTTGTTAGCTTTAACGGTGATATAATTCTTTTTTGTAAGTTCAGTATGACGGTCCGACATGTGGCGGACCGTCAAGGCAAGTAATTTATGCAGTGTATATCCTGGCTAAAACAAATTTTAAAAAATGAAGTAGTACAGTTTCTCCGTTTTATTTAGCATTTCTTAGTCAGGATCTTCTATATACACCCTAATTTTTCGAGTGGAATGATATTCATTGGAATAGCAAAGTTTTTCAATGTTTGGCCTACTTTGGTACCAAAGATAAGTCACAATCGGGCCTATCACATCGTACTTAGAATTTCCGCATGGCTGGTCTTCGATATCAGCCAATCACTTATTCAGTGAGTCAATGGAAGTCAGAGCATACCCTACAACGCTTAAATTTGCTATTGTGACAACCGTGTGGTGGCGTCAGAATAGCCAATTTAACACTGGAATGGAAGCAATGCTTCCAAGAGTATGTGCGCATGCCCTTCTCACAAATCGGGACCTCCACTGCCGATCGGGTATTCTCTCTAAAAGCCTAATCTGAATCGATTAAAGTTTAAATATATCTACATACATATGACCAGTATAGAAGAAACTTTGAATTATTATTATTTGAATTGAAATTTGTTAAAAATACAGGAATAAGAATTCTTTTGAAAAAATAACATGCATTGTATAAGAACGGAACTACAATGGTAGTTTGAATAAAATCGCACACAAGTATAATAAAGGTCATCCTGAGCTAGAGAATTAAAGCCATTAAAGACAGCATCTGTAGTGAACCATTGCCTTGTCCAGTATATTGCTTACCTAAGGATCACAAAGAAGGAGAGTTAAAAGGCCGTCCTATTCTTGCAGCTACCGACACCCCAGCCACTCGAAATTTCTAGCTAGATCATGAACAACTTACTTGTGTATGTACCCGCACACCTTAAGAATACCGAGGAGTTTATTGCATCTTTATATGCATTGGATAGTACAAGAGGTTTCTGTAGACTAGATGTATGTAATTTTTATGGCTCCATTTCCCTTGAAGATCTGAAAAACTGAACATTTGGCATATTTACAGCAGCCACGGACTTCTTCTCAAAGAACAAATCCTTCACAGAATTTGAACATTAGAAGTGACTCTGATTTCATGTCCCTATTACACCTATGCCTCACTAGTGACATAGTTCTAATAGATGGCAGTAGCTAGTCTGTCTATGGGCTGTCTCTTTTACAAATCTAGAAGG
>NW_022692876.1:28688-41632 GCF_011630105.1 Anneissia japonica | reverse complement strand
ATATATATATATATATATATATATATATGTGTGTGTGTGTGTGTGTGGGTGTGTGTGTGTGTGTGTGTGTGTAAGACACACAAGTAAAATATAATTATCACATTACGTCTCTACTATAAGAAGATTTAAATAATTAGAAAAGTATTGGTTACGGTAACATTTTTAAAGTGATACTGTAACTGTAATTATTACTTCAGACTGTCTTATCATGCAAACTCAATTCAATTCAATTCATTTATTCTAAAACAAAATATTTCAAACATAATTTATCAAGACAATTAAAATAGTATTATACATATATTGTAAGTCTAATTCCTTTTGCACAACCGAATTACAAGGTCCGATATGTACTGTCGTAATACGGACGATAGCTTTAATAGATGATTGACTGATAATAGTGCACAACATGATTACATTTTCAGTCTTTCTTATCCTCTTCATGTAAGTCAAGTTTTTTTTATTTTTTTATTTTTTAGCAAATTTTAATGTGTGTAGGTAATACAGGTTTATATTTTAAATTAAAGTCAAAATGTATTTGGATATATTAAAGTAGAAAATCTGTACAGTGCGGTTCGTCTTTAATTTACTGTTTTTATTATACTGTAGCTAATTCAGTAGCTAAATCATATAATTTGCATTGTATATTTAGTACTGAAACTATATTTACATGCAAACTAGATACAGAAAATAGTACAGTATTATTATATTAACTGAAATTGTACTGTTATGCTAATAGCTTGCTAGAGTTTACCATTTCATTCACTCAGTGTATGCTATAAATTTATGTGAAATGTGCAGTGCAATGCCAAGGCATTGCACTGCAAGCTTTACATGCTTATTTTTCAGAAATCAATTAATTATATTATGACACTAAAATCAAGTGATGAGAATGATTTTTTAGTTAACAGTGACTAAAGCAGCTGTTACGGTGTGTAATAAATAACATGTCAATTAAATTTATATAATATGTCATTTTACCTACAGCCATCCCTTTTCAGAGAAAGTATAATCTTAATTTCTTAGCTTAAATGAAATTTGATGTAGTATTAATAATATAGTTAATTTTTAAAGAATAGACATTATATTTTTGGAATTGTAATTTTTTTTTTCTTATTCTTTTTCTTATGTGGTAATAAAACAAAAAGAGTTTTCTTCTGTAGTGAAAAATCGAGGTTTTAAATTATATATAGGTTGAAAAATGCATTGTGTATTTAGTGGATAAAATCCAGTTACTGTAGTAGATTGCTTATTATTACTATATTAGGAAGTAGGTATCCATTATTATTTTGTATTGTATATTTTATTATCAATCGTTTTATTTGACACATTTTACATATAGACGTTATGAAAGTGCAATTAGCCTTACTGTGTTGCAATATAAAAAGTAACGTAATATAAACTTAATGCTAACTTTTACAACTATTATACTAGCGTTAATTACAGAAGTTTACACTGAACGCCATAGAACTATAACAACTCTATGATGTGACCATTAGTGGCTGAAGTGGTTTTATGTGTACTTGCTGAGTCATTTATTTCAATTTAGTTTAATTAGTCATTTGAGCTTTCGCGGTCTAACATCCGCTGTAAAGTATTGTATTGGTGTGTATTTTAAAGAAAATTGCAATGTGTATGGTGGAAGTAATTATCGTGTAATAAAACCGGTAACGTAAATGGAAGAACGACTGATTTTTATGCGAACTCTAAAAAGATACACTTCTTGTATTAAAAATTGTCTTATTACTTTCCATGGTATGGTTAACAGAACTACATACAACAGGCTTTCTCATCTATTTATGCTGAACATCCGATGATAAACCTACAAAAACCTCTAAACAAAATATCTCAACTAAGTTTCAAATATCAAACGAAACCAGCGGACTAGAAGCTTTTGGAAATATATATTTTTTACATTCAAAGAATATAAGGCTGTTCTGTTCAGAGTCTTGTTAGAACAGAACAAACATAACAGAAAACGATTGAGCACTAACCTAACCCAGCTTGCAGTAAAGCAAATCTCTATAATTAAACAAAAACATGTGTGTAAAGATTTCAGGTTCTGAGAAGCGTGTTTAGACTCCTACTATTACCAGATACTAGAAACAAAAGATAGAATTATCCACAGATAAAAACTATATAACGAATTGCACGATATTACTGTATAACATAAGTTTGTGTATCTCCCGTCCTATGTGTAAATTTTCATCAGTCGAAAAGAAAAGTGCACAGCGTACGCGGGCGGATGCGGAAAAGATATGATGTACAGTACATCCGCTTATGATATGAGAGAGTTTTACCTTGTGTTTTTAGTATCTTTCTATCACAGCAAAAAAAGCATCAAGCAGCATTTTAAACAAAGGTGATTCATTTATTTACGAAAATATTTATAAACAATTTGCTCAACCTACGGTTTAAAGAAATTATTAATTATTATTATTGTGGTAGATCAAAAGTATATAGAGTATCGTTATGTCAAATCACTGCTAACCATCCTCGACCATGTTGGCTTTAAGCCACACAATAATAACTTTTTCACTAAGCAAAAACTGTGTATAAGTAGCCAGGTTACAAGGAAGAAGTTATTTAACTTTGGTGATGATCCAGATTGGGGCATGATTTGTGGGTCATTTAAAATCCTAACGTACGTCCCAGACCTAAATATCTCAAAAAATTAACAAAGGTTCGAAACGAAACTTTCAAGAATAGTTTGTTATTGGTTCAGTGAAGAATTTATTAAATTTTGGTGACGATCCAGGTTATGATGGGGACCACTGAAAGGGAAATGTGCCACTAACAAGATATGACAAAACTAATAATCAACTCTAGTAACAGGGACGTATCCAGGGTGATGTCATGGGAGCCGTGGCTCTCTACCTTTGTAAACAGTGTTAGAATTTAAAAGCTTGTTCTTGCTAGTCAATAGACCTACGCATTCTTTGCTGGGATCACTCAAAATGAATACCAATACTTCTATAAACATAGGTAAATATGTATCATCACATGTTATACATAGGCCTATAATTTGGTGTTGATTAAAGTGCAGTACAATTTCTAATTGACTCATTCTACTATAGGTCTGTGACCCGTGCTCTAATAGGAAATAGAAACCCACCATAAAATTCTATCAATATGTGGAATATTCGTTAGATTAATCATAATGATCAATTTTGCACTATACACGATAATGCAAAAAATAAAATTTTCGGGTTTATAATGGCTACCGCTGAAGAGGTGGGTTATTATTGTTATTTGCTAACTAAACACTGTATATGTACCTTTGATGATTTAGATTTATATTATATTTAATCAACAGTGTTAACGGCTAACTTCTTTCAATATCATATATATATATATATATATATATATATATATATAAATAATAAAAATAAACTTAATAAGTAGATCTAGATGAAACTTTTGAGAATAGTTGATTAGTGTCCAATAACGAAATGATCCATTGCAGCTTTTGTTCGCGTAAACTAATTCCTCCATTGTTCGGGTCACACTAACGACGCGTCTGTCGTGTAGTTAATTTTCATGTATTATTTTTTTTAATCAAAATAGTAGTATTTTTTTTTTTCGTTCAGTGTTGTGTGTTAAAATACCGTGTATTGATTAAGTATATTTTGATCAATACATATAGCTGATCAATATAATACTCTAAATCAGGTATTTATCTTTTATTTAAAGATTGCTTTAAGTTGTTGTTATATTGAGTGACTTGGCACTTTTATTGTTTTAATTTCTACAAAACAAGCATAGAACTTGGCACATACTATTCAGAAGCAAACAACTGACAACAAATGTCACCGCAATGAAAATACTGCCTAATTTAGAAACTATTCTCTTGTGATTACAGCGTAGAAAGAATAAAACTATAAACATCTACTCTAATTGTATAATAAATATTGTAATTCGTCAATATTTTCAAATACTGTATCAAAATATTTTACATTGAATTTTATACTACAACTGAAAGTCCAAAATTTACACATAGATACACGTACAAAATTAGATTATTGTTATTTACAAATTATTTGTAATTTATTTGTTATTGTTTATTAACTTATAATGCGAAATCAATAGTATTATTCTTAATTTTTGCTGGTAGTTTTGAAACAAGTATCTGTATAAAATATTAACACTATAATGTCCTCCAAGCCTATAAACATACGTATCCATTATGTTGATGTTAGATATTGATCTTTCTATTCATATAATACTAACATTTAGATGGTTCTTATTACAGTATGTGGGAAAAACCCAAAGTAGGTTCAATTCAAACAGGCCAGAGAAAACTTGATGAATGATTTTTTACTTGACCGAAATCAGCCAATCACAGACGGGGATGATATACCAGGGTTTATTACTGTCAGATATTTCATACGAGTCTGAATACTATAGTTTAAGAGTCATACAACCGGGATGAAAACAAGTTCAAACACAACATTCTCACAATAACCTAGACTGAAAATTCTCCCATAAAATCAGTCAATTACAGGAAAACATAATCTGAAATAAAGAGATGAAAGCTGCTAAAGGCAATGGAAACCCCGGTCCCAAAAGTGGTCTTTAACATGTACATCAAATAATAGGCCTATATATAGTCCTACATACCGTATTGAATTGTAATTTTGTGTACCAGCTATTGGGTATATACATAATGTGGGTATATGCATAAATATTATTTACCAGCGTATGAAGGGAGAGATACAAGTGGTCTTAGATCCGTAATAATATTAAACGGCGTTGTGGGGTCCCTCTGTGTGTAATGTAAATCGCGAGTCTAATCCACCTGTGTAAAAATACTGTATTTTAATTATGAGGCCAATACATCATATTTAAAATCGTATTTTACAGCAAAAATCAATCATCATCATGAGCTCATTATGGGCATGATGTTTAATAGTTTGTTGTTTACCTGAAGAGGTGCACTGCTGCACTCAATGTTGAAGGTCCACCGTTGCGCCAACCACTTTTTCTGGAAGAGATAAAATAAGATAATAATATTGTTTTTACTCGTTAAGATTAAGGGAAAAATTGTGTTCTTAAGTGAAATGAGTTAATATTATTCTCAAGAAAAATTAAAGAATTTTCTTGTAATTTAAAAACAAGAATCTGTATAAAACATATAGAACCCTAATATAATCTGAGCCTATATAAACTTGCAACCATTATTCATTATTTCGTTCTATCTATCTAATAATTGGTTTGATTCTCATAAAACAGGAAAATCTCAAGCATGGTTTAAATTCAACAAAACTTCAAAAAGCCAGAAAAAAACATCAGCAAATCACAGGCAGGGATAATATGCCTAGTAACCAGAGTTTGTTACTGTCAAATATTTGTCACGAGTCTGAATACAGTACTATATTTTATTAGAATAATAACCACCGTTAACACAACTTCTACAATCCCTCAACAGCCTAGCCAGAAATGACATCATGAAATTATACAAACACTCCCATAAATCAGCCAATCACAGACAGAGAAAATCTGCCTAGAACTTATGGCAGATATCGTTATGGGTCTAACCATAGAGAAAATAGAACTGTTCTATTTTCTCTATGGTCTAACAGATCATAGAAGAACAGACCTACTCGACTCCTCACAGGCACGTAGCCAGGATTTTGAAAAGGGGGGGGGGGAGCCGTTACGTGAATTACGTAGGACCCAGCGGGGTCAAGGGGGCGAATCCCCCTGTGAATTAGCGCACTTTGAACGTTCTTAGGACTATTTGAGAGGATAGAGTGAAAATTGCAATAGACGCATTATAAATAAGCGCAAAAATAATTATATAATAAATCAACAGTGGCAGATCCAGGAATTCGAAAGAGAGGTGAACGAGGGAGGGACTTTCACAGATCGAGGAACCACCCACCTTATCCCCACCATGGTTGGGGCTGAGGTAGGAAAATTTATGATTAGGGCCAGGGCATCTCTAGATGGCCGGAAATTACACTCTCGCACTTCAATTTGAATATATTTTTCCTTTTTTTTCCTTAAAAAATGAAGTGGGGAAGGGGGAGTGGGCTTGAATCCACCTCTGCTCAAAATATTCTTTATCCAGGATAGTCATAATCACGAAAAAATGGACATGAAAAACCAGATCACATCCTAAAAACAAACAGCAGTCACTAAAAGACATACATCAGGAGCCGACTCGATAGAGTTTAATGTCATACCCAGGGAAGGGTACAGATCTATTTTAAAAGGTGGAGGGCGAGGCCATTTTATGAGTCGACACCCACATCAGCCCCACAATAGTTGGAGCTGAGGGGAGAAAATTTGAGGAAATAGTACCTCTAGATGGCCCGAAATGACACTTTTAGTAAAATTCATCATCATCACATCACCATTAGTCAAAATGAAGTCAAAAAAAAAATTGTCATGATCTTTTATCAGGGATTTTTGACAATCATAGAGATCTTATTAATGTGTGTGTGATATACCATAGAAAAAAAAGCTTAAAAACATTGTCTTTGAGTGTGTACTTTACATAGGCCTACTTCAAAAACGTGATTTCACAACCACCTCAGCCCCACCATGGCTGGGGCTGAGGTGAGAAAATTTGAGGAAATAGTACCTCTCGAGATGGCCGGAAATGAAACTTTTATATAGTAAAATTCATCATCATCACATTACCATTATAGTCATTACAATCAAAATGACACGCCAACAAATTTCTCATGATCTTTTATCAGGGATCTACTTAATATCCAGGACAACTTAGGCCTAATTATAGCTTACTAAGCTTTAACTATATATACTATATTATGATCAACAAATCACAACTTTTTTTTTCGCAATTAGCACAATTTTCTTCACTATTCTTCACAATAATATTATCAGTTATTTCTATTGTCATCATCATCATTGTTATTATTATTATTATTATTATTACTATTAGTAGTAGTGCTCAAGAATAAGCTTTAACATTTTAACACTGTGTACAAGGTGGGGGGAGCAGCGGCTCCCACGGCTCCCCCCTGGATACGTCCCCGACTACTCATAATGACACCTGCATAATATTAACACTTACAACATACAGTATAGTTACTGGAGGCATAAACTCAAGCGTACACAAATTAATTTTTAGTTATTAATACAGGGTTAAACAGTAAAATGAGATATATAAAATGGTAAAAGAATCATTTAAATCCGATATTTTGTTTTGAAGTTACAGGAGTTTAACCATACAGCTGTTTAAAAAACAATATTTGAGAAATCAGTCTTTAAATTTATGATTTCGAGCATTTCTCAGGCAGAAACCATCACCAAATCATTACAAATTGTTGCTTTAACATTGAAAATGCGGAAAATAACAACATAGCATGATGTATAGATATATAAAGGTTAACTTAGTGCAATAAAATAGATTTTATAAAATTTAGACAATCCAGCAAGATTTAACCATTTTCTCTGAAACACGATTTGCGACTAGTGACTGGTTTGGCTTGTCTTTCCACATACGTCCCTGGTACTCAACCCTTTCAGACGGGGCTTTCATTTATCAACAACTCTACACAACTCGGTCTCACGGGAGCGTTACTTGGAGGATGAGGTTGACTTTCTGACGTGGGTCAACAACTTCTAGATGTCCCGATTACAGTGGCAACCTTGTAGGTCTAGTTTGTAAAATGATTCCATGTGTCAAAAATATAAATTTTAAATGTCGATTTATATCACAAATATGACACATCATATGTAAATTCTTTACAAGACATCATCAATATTCATTTATTTTAGAGATTTTCCATCGGCCCGAAGTTCATGATCTGAGAGAAATGTGCATGAACTCTCAACAAAATTGGTACTTAAGTGGGGAAAAATAAGATAACTTGGCCGTTTTTGATCAGGTTTTATAGATTCGCAATGAATGAATCTATTCTCACAACAATTTAATGATGAGATATTTTGCGATCCAATGTTTAAAACCAGGACCAACAATATAACTTAAACTAAGGCATGGCTGTTTGCTTTAGGTCCGTTAAAGTTCCTGTATGCTAATATTTAATTCATTTTGTATAATCCATGTATCAGAATCATGGTAAGTGCAGTATACAAATCTTCCAGAATTGAGGGGAATATCCCATATTATGATTAGAATCGAATCTGTCTTGGACTTGGTCTTTTGGAGAACGTGCTTCGCAAACAGGTCATTCTTGAAAGTGCATCGATTTAACATCGAAACTAACTCCGGCTTTTTATATACCTAAAAATCTCACAGAAATCAGCTGATTTCAGGCAGAGATAATTTGCCTAGTAGGCATAATTAGGATAGAAACAGAATACTGTACTACATTCTTTAAAATATCTGCAATAAAACTCTCATTGGTACATTTACAACAACACGGACATAGACGTACACACAGACAACCCCAGACATAATCATTATATGACAACAATCATTATGTGACAACAATCTATAATATAAACTATAACAATAAGAGAATGGTTGTTTACTTGTACATTAGGCGTTTTAACTTAAGCTTATTAGAACTCAAAAAATGATTTATTATCCTTAAAAACAAATCATCTATTTTTTGTGAGTGCAAATATACTTAATCCAAAGCTTTCGTAGCTTAACCAATTTCAAGCAGGCGCATTCTGTCTTAGAGTTAATGACTATTGAGAATTGTTAATGATTTTGAATACTGTATTCTTTAGTTTAGATTACAATTTCATTACGACGTTCCCAGCTATTATTAATGTAGTTAGAATACCTTACAATGGCTTTATAATCAGCGGTGGTGCCTGTATGAGACAGGTAGATAGGCCCACTGCATATACATACAAAATACATAGTTGGTTCACATTATTAGACGGGGTAAGTTTTTGTTTCTATCACATTATTTACTTCGGAGGAACTTGGCCAACGCAATAAGATAGGAACGTGGCTAAATGTACATTGTAGGGGGTCTTACATTACCTTCCCACTACGCGTCGATCGTCTAGAAAATTACTTGCGGATCCGGATAATAGTGTAGACACAATTTTTCTACAGAAATACACAATCGTTTAAAGGGTTAAAATTTTTTTTCTTAGTTAATTTTTTTTAACGTCTAACATCATAATTTTTTTCGCCTTACTTGGAGATGTAGTTTTAGCTTACTCTACCTATATTTCACTACCAATTTTTTTTTTTTTTTTTTTTCGCAAAGCCGATGCTCGTGTGGTTGTGAGTTTCCTACCGGTACCTATTAGGTCCAATGCAGTCTGAGTCTGTTCGGAAATCCTGCTCATGACTGATGCTGCACGTCTTAAACTGCGGTGATAGACCTTTCCTATCACTCCTACACTGTTGGAGTCTTAGCTGTTCGTCTTTACCCACCAGAACCAGAACCACCTAATAAGATTTAAGTTTTGTTATGTACATTGTTCTGACACAGTTTGGTCCTTGTAATTGATGGAGAGGTTAAATATACCGTTTTGCTGGTTTTTTACAGAGTCTAGGGTGGTCTTTGGTCAGCGGTGGCGCCAGAAATTTGCCAAGGGGTCTGAAATGTCCAACGGAAGGGTCCGAACAAAGGGGCCGAATAGAACCTCGGTCGACGGCCCGGAATAAACTCCCTGGTAGGGTTTAAGGGGAGAGTTTGTATGGCTTAGTACGGTCCAATTTGCGCTTTGATAATTGTGTATAGATGAAGTATATTTTGATAAATACAGATGGTTAGTCAATATAAATACTCTAAATCAAGTATTTGTTATCTTTTTCATCGCATTCCATCGGCCTTCTGAGCTTGTTTAAGTTGTTTTCATATTCGGTGACTTAGCACTTCAATTGTGTGAATTTCTTCAAAGCAAGCATAGAATTTGGCACATGAAACGAAGCAAGCAACTAACAACAAACGTCGCCGCAATAAAGAGACTGCCAAATTTAAACATATGAAGATGAAGTATATTTTGATAAATACAGATGGTTAGTCAATATAAATACTCTAAATCAAGTATTTGTTATCTTTTTCATCGCATTCCATCGGCCTTCTGAGCTTGTTTAAGTTGTTTTTATATTCGGTGACTTAGCACTTCAATTGTGTGAATTTCTTCAAAGCAAGCATAGAATTTGGCACATGAAACGAAGCAAGCAACTAACAACAAACGTCGCCGCAATAAAGAGACTGCCAAATTTAAACATATTCTTGTGTGTTGTTACAAGCACGAGTGATTACAGCGTAGGGAGAATGAAACTATACGGTAAACACTAAAATACTAAATATTGCAATCCGTCAACATTTGCAAATACTGTATCAATATACTTTACTTCGAATCAAACTTAATACAACTACTGAAAGTCCGCAATTTACATAATAAATTTACTACTTAGATTGTCGTCTTAAAGAATACATTGAGACATTAATAATGTTACCACTGATTGAAATTAAGATAACAATCATTATTATTATTCTCTAGCAAAATGGATGAATTTACTGTAGCTCACTAAAAATTTACTGTAGCTCAGAAACTAAAAAGTAGCAAATGTAACTACATAAAATAGACTATAATGCCCTAAACCTACCTCATTCAATCATTATTTATAATTTTGTTTTTTAACATTAAACTGTCTATTCTTCTAATAATTGGTTAATTCCCATAATGTTGATATCCCAACTTCAATTCAACAGAACTTGATAGAAATTATAATGATTGATTTAATACCTATTTACGGAAATCAGCCAATCACAGGCAGATATTATGCTTAGTAGACAGGCATTGTTACTGTCAGATATTTGTCACAAGTGGGTTTTTCCCACATAATTTGATTCCAATTATGTGGGAAAATCCCAAAATTAGCCACAGAGGCGGATCCAGAATTTTAAAAAGAGGATGGGGGAAACAACAGTTTTAGAAGAGATAAGTGAGTAACACATAACACTGATATGCATTGAAATTTTACAAATTTAGTGGCAAAAGGGGGAACATGCCCCGTGCCCTACCCTAATCGATCCGCCCCTGAGCTAGAAAAAAACACGATCAATGCTTTTATACATTTTGACCAAAATCAACCAATCCATATTTTTGCACTCACAATAATTGGATAATGTGTTTTTAGGATTAGAACTAAAAGTTTCTTCAGTTCATCAAAATCAGTTATAATAGGCCTATGTTAAAAACGCCCTAATATAAAAGTAAACAACAATTCTCTTATTGTTATCTTATATTAATTATTGTTGTCACGTAGTGCTTATGATTGTGTTTGGAGTTGTCTGCGGGTATGTCTAAGTCTGTGTTCCCGTTAGTGGTTCTAAATGTGAAAATATGAATGTTCGTTGTAGTCATTTTAAACAATGTAGTACAGTATTTGGAGTCCCGAACACTAGGTAGATTATTCCTGCCTCTGACTGGCTGAATTTTGTAAAATGTTTGGGTTAGTGTATAAAATGTCAACAACGTTTACGTAACTAGAACAGTACACTTTCCCCATCAAATGGCGTTTCTGGTAGTGGAATGACCTGTTCGAGAAGCACAAACTTCTTTAGTCCAAGACAGTTTGATTCTAATAAAACGGGAAATCAGTGCCCTCATCTTGAATCTGATACCTGAATTATACAAAATGAAGTACAATAAAAGCATAAAAATGCACCTTTAATACACCTAAAAAAGCAAGCAACCATGCCAATTGCAATTATAGTTCATTAAGATAAATTGTTGGTCTGGTCTTAACCCCGGGACCACGGTTTATAACGATATTGAAATATTGGGCCGTGAAATATCAGAAATTTAAAAAATAAATAAATTGTCTTATTTATTGCCAATTTTAAAACCTGACCAAAAACAGCCAAGGCATTTCATTTTCCCAAGTTCCCCCACTTGATGATGAGAGCGTCTATTTCATCTTAGAGTTCATGCACGTTTCTTTTAGATCGTGAATTCAGGCTGATGGAAATTTTCTCAAGTAAAGGAATATTGATGAAGTCTTATAATGGATTTATATTATAATATCTCATTATATTTATGATATAATTTGACATTTACAATTTCATTTTAGACACAAGTCAACATCATCCCTCAAAAATAAGTGATGGTGCCTCATAGTGAAAACCGAGTCATTTAGAGTTGGTTCAAAATAGAAGGGTTGAGTACCCAGGGCCTATACCACATTTTTAGGAATATGTTGGAAGTATGTGGGTTAGTTTCAAGTAATGGTGTCTCTGTATGGTATGGTTGTAAGAGTGAGGTGTTTATGGTTCTCATTATGAAGATGCAACAGGTCTGTTACACTCACAAAAAATATCTGAAACTTCATAAGTTTTGGTTACTAGGCAGATTACCCCTGCATGCGATTGGCTGATTTATGGGAGTATTCTCAGTCTTAATATTATTACACTCACAATTTCATTTGTTCAGGCTAGTTGGGCTGTTTAGAGATTGTTGTTTTTGAAGTTGTGTTCATGGTGGGTATATATTCTAACAAGTACAGTATTCAGACTCGTGACAAATGTCTGACAGTAATAAACCTTGGTTACTAGGCATATTATCCATGATTGTGATTGGTTGATTTCGGTGAAAATGTACAAAAGCATTCATCGTTTTTCTCTGGATGTTTGGGATTTTTTCATTTCAACCTTTTTTGGGTTTTTCCCACATAATATGAATCAATAGTTTTGCAAAATCTAAAGAATTATTCATAATCATCCTTTTGCGCATGCGCCATTTTTTATTTTAGTCTGTGTCTGATTACCTGATTGTACATAGCGAGGACCTAGATTGAAGCCCTTGTATGGGCCTTGTATTTGAGTCAATGCAAAAATAAAACCAGTGATTAATTCGACTCATTTAATAATAATAATAATAATAATAATAATAATAATAATAATAATAATAATAATAATAATAATAATAATAATAATAATATTATATAATAATAATATAGTGAGTCGAATGGCCGAGCGGTTAGCAGGGACGCCGCAAGCTATAGCCATAATATCGGCGCTGGTTCGAAC
>NW_022692876.1:4701-28438 GCF_011630105.1 Anneissia japonica | reverse complement strand
AAACTACACTATTATTATTATTATTATTATTATCAATAATAATAATAACGATTTTTAAAGCGCAAACATTACCACCAAAATTGGTGCTCGATGCGCAGTGTCAAACAACAGCAGAGAACAAACGGGATTCACGAACTTCAAGAAAAATTGAATCAATATGTAAATATTGTAGAAAATCAATTAGGTTTATTGATAATAATTAAATTGACCAACATAAAAAAAAATCATTTTATTTTTTTTAGATTTTATTGGTATTGACAAATAATTCCCATTTATCACACAAAATAACTAGCTCATTTAAAAATTGTGTATTGTGTCATTGAATAAAACCAAATCATCTAATGTTAAAGCAATTATGATGACAATTATAGCAAGAGCAACAACACAAAATGAATAAACCAACGTTCTATTATATATGAACTTTGAAACGTGAAATCCATATCAAATTATCAAATCATTTGATAGTTTACAAATCCAACTTAACTGGATATTTTGTCAGTGCAACATTGATGCTCCAACTAATATTATATTTTCGACAGCTGGTAAAAACATAAGTCTATGCTCTCTTGTTAAACCCTTTCAATAACAGTACACACGTTAATTATTTCATTATTTCTTGCGTTGCATTTTTTTTTAAACTATGGTCTGGTCGTTTAACATTGGAAAACTCCTCTTCAATCCTCCTTGGGGAGAAAAAAAAATGTTATATTCATTTTAAGTTCAACTTCGATGATTTATCATAGACTTGGTAATATTCTAAGCATAGACCTGCATAATTTGTAGGCTTCCGTAACCAGGAATATATATCACGTATCTAGCAGACCCAGGTGGAACCTAAATGCCACTGGTGGGATTCGGGGAGAGGTACGATGAGAATGGGAGCGGAAAGGTCTCAGTTGAATCATTCTAGCATGTAAATGGCAAAGTTCATCATGCTAATAGTATTTAATACAATCTAGTTTGGTTAATCAGAGAGTTTGCAATAGGAAAAGGGGAATTTGCATTAGTGGCTTCAATGGAATGGGGAGTTGTGGGGTGCCAATGATTATCTCTACCATGTTTGGGAGCACAATTTTCGGGGAGAAAAAAATCTATGTAAAGGTTTACAGAATGTGCGACTCTAAAATTGATTAAATAAGCCTTTCAAATACCTAATTGTTGGAGTTCCAAGGTGATTTGTTCTTTAGACCCCCTTTGGATGGTGCTTGGTCGTTCCTGTCCCCGTCCACTTTGCTATCGGAAAAATCGGCCTTTCAATCTGTGATCGCCCCCTTCCTCCGTCAGATGACATTTGTAAGTTTATTATTAATAGACAAAATTATACATTTATCTAATTATTGTAGTTGATTTGTATATTGGATGTTTTTTAGTTTGTTTCTTATCTATTCTTTCATCTACTCGTTTGCAGATGAAATTTTCCATATCTAATAATACAGGTCTCCCTCCAATCAAAGACCCCTCCAAATAAGGACCACCTCCAATTAAAGATCACTATTCTGTGGTCCCAATTAACAAATTTCTTTCATCTTTATGAGAGACCAAAGCTGCTAAAGACCATGGAAACCCCGGTCCCAAAAGTGGTCTTTAATTGGAGGGAGACCTGTACATCAAATAATAGGCCTATAGGCCTACAGCCGTATTGAATTGTAATAGTGTGTACCAGCTATCGGGTATATACATAATATGTTGGGTATACATAAATATTATTTACCAGCGGCTACCTATAAGCTATTTACGTAGCTTAAAATTGGCTCCACTGTGTGTGAGCCCTCAATTTGTATGAAGGGAAACATACAAGTGGTCTTATCTGTAATGATATTAAAAGGCCCTTTGTGTGTAATGTAAATCGTAAGTCCAATCATATTATTAAAAATGGTTATTATATTTGGATGACTTAGCACTTCAATATTGTGTAATTTTTTTACAAAACAAGCATAAATGAAGCAAACAACTCTGCAACAAACGTCGCTGCAATGAACAGACTGTCAAATTTAAAAACTAGGATTTTGTGTTTTCACGTGGTTACGGGTACAAAAAAATGAAAAAATAAACACCCACTCTTGTACAATAAATATTGCAATCCGCCAACATGTGTAATACTACATCAAACTACTTTAATTTGTTTTTAAACCTTATTCAGCAAGTGAAAGCCGCGATTTACTGAATTGATAAACGTAAATGTACATTATTGTCTTAATAAGGTAAAGAAACCCTGAAGATGGGCTAACAGGCTGAAATGCCCGTCTGCCTTTCCTTGGCGTTTGGGCCATACTGTCCGGCGGGGGGGGGGGGGGGGGGGGGGGGGGGGGTTCGCCACTCCTCCCGCATAATAGTCTGTTTCACCTTCCCAGCATACCGCTACAAATTGATACTACTGGTGGAGAGAGGCAATCGTAGATAAATAGTCTTGCCTATGGACACAAACGACTTGCATAGCGAGAGTTTCGAACCACCAACCTCAATGTTGAAAGTCCACCCATTGCGAAAACCACTTCAACTTTTTCTGGAAGAGATAAAATAAGATAATAATATTGATATAATACTCGTTAAGATTAAGGAGGAAAAGCTGTGTATTCTTATACGAAATCAGTTAGTATTATTCTCAAGAAAAATTAAAGAATTTTTAATTTAAACACAAGAATCTGTATAAAATATATAGAATTATTATAATCTGAGCCTATATCAACTTACAACCATTATTCATTATTTCGTTCTATCTATTCTAATAATTGGTTTGATTCTCCTAATACGGGAAAATCCCAAACATGGGTTAAATTCAACGAAACTTCAAAATGCCAGAAAAAAACATCAGCCAATCACAGGCAGGGATAATATGCCTAGTAATCAGGGTTTGTTACTGTCAAATATTTGTAACGAGTCTAAATACTGTACTATATTATTTAGAACAATAACCACAGTGAACACAACTTTTACAATCCCTCAACAGCCTAGCTAGCCAGAAATGACATCATGAAATTATACCAAGACTGAAAACACTCCCATAAATCAGCCAATCACAGGCAAAGAAAATCTGCCTAGAACTTACTGCAGATATTGTTATGAGTCTAACAGACCTACTGCACTCCTCATAATGACACATGCATAATATTAACACTTACAACATACAGTATGGTTACTGGAGACATAAACTCAAAAGTACACATATGTCTTTGCAAAAATTGATCTTTAGTTATTAATACAGGGTTAAACAGTAAATTGAGAGCTATAAAATGGTAAATGAATCATTTACTAAAATCCGACATTTTGTTTTGAAGTTACAGGAATTTAAACATGCAGCTGGTTAAAAAACAATATTTGAGAAATCAGTCTTCAAAGTTTATGATTTCCAGCATTTTTCTTTCAGAAACCATCAACAAATCGTTAAAAACTGTTGTTTTAACATTGAAAATGCGGAATATAACAACATAGTATGATGTATAGATATATAAAGGTTAGCTTAGTGTAATAGAATAGATTATTTAAATTTAGACAATCCAGCAAGATTTAACTATTATCTCTGAAACACAATTTGCGACGAGTGACTGGTTTGGTTTGTCTTTGCCACATACATCCCTGGTACTAAACCCTTTCAGACGGGGGTTTCATTTATCAACAACTCTAAACAACTCGGTCTCACGGGAGCGTTAGTTGGATGATGAAGTTGACTTTTTTGACGTTGGTCAACAACCACCTTAGATCCACAATGATTGAGGCTAATGAGGAAATTCTAGATGTCCCGATTAACCTAACTTGTAGGCCTAGTTTGTAAAATTAGGCTTACAAAATTCATGCTAACTAGACGCGGATCCAGACCTTCGCCCACTTCACCCAGGCGAAGGTCAGGGTGAGAAATCAAAATAAAATGTTGACCATTTTTCCAACAATCATACTTATTTTCCTTGACACTTATTTTGAACATTACCATTACAAAAATGTTTAAATCCACGGTATCCTATACCTTACACTTTTACACTGATTGTGCAATAGGCCCTACCAAAGAGAGGTACATTCCCAATTATGGTCTTCCATTTCTATAGCGCATGATACAGTGCATAGCAAACGTTATGTAACCACTAATAATACTCAGGTCTAGTGGCGTAGGTATGGGCAGTGCAGTATTGGGGGCTCGTTCAATAGGTCTAATCTGGTCTAATGATCTAAAAATATAACTTTAAAAAAAAATTCTATTTAAATTTTAAAAGGACCCTTCAATAATATTAGGTTTAAGAGGCTATAACTATTGATTATATTTATTACAATTTACCAAATTACCAATTTCCCAAACGCTGCAGGTAAAAGAAAAACAACAACAAAACAAGCCATTACGTATACGATGCACTAATGTACTTTTTGAAATCACATTTCTAAAGCAATAAAATATCGTCACACACATTTGTATTTGTGGTATTTTAAAGTTGGTTCAACTATTATTGTTTTTTAACACTTAAGATCATATAACTTCACGAATACAATTTAGATTCACTTCACTGCAAGTAGGTCGATGACTGTTGTATTAGTGAATGGTAATTGTTATTATCGTGATGGAATAGACAATACCTGGATTTGCGTCAGGAGAATCAATCAGGGGGCCTATATGTATTTTGCTCAACCTGTCGTGAAAATGTATTGAATACTCAGTGCGTGATGCACTAATATACTTTTTGAAATTTCTAAAGCAATAAAACTTATCGTTACGCACATTTGTATTTGTAGTATTTTAAAGTTGGTTTAACTATTAGGCCTCTTGTGTACGATTTTAAACACTTCAGGTCATCATAACTTCATGAATACATTTTAGATTCACTTCACTGCAAGTAGGTCGATGAATGTTCTATTATTGTATGTCAATTGTTGTTATCGTAATGGAATAAACAATACCTGGATTTGCGTCAGGAGAATCAATTAGGGGGGCTTATATGTGTAATTTTGCCCAACTTGTCGTGAAAATGTACTAAATAATAGTGCGTGTTGTTCTCCAGTGGGACTCGAACCCACTTTCTCCAGTTCTCCAGATCACTAGCCTGGCATCATACCTCTAGACCACCGAGCTTACACCTGATGACCAGGGTTAAATTCGAGCCCAAGTAAGCAGCGTGTATTATTTTTGCAAGTGTTTTCACACGCACTGAGTATTCAGTACATTTTCACGACGGGTTGGACAAAATTCCACCTATACATGTTCCATTGATGTTGTCAATATTATAATATATCATAGATTCATGAAATGCCTAATAGGCCCTAAACGATAACATATAGGCCTATATGACTTGGCCATAGTTTGTTCTCAATATTCTTGAATTTTTTTAACAAAATATTTTTTAGATATTTCTGAAATGCCGTATCTGTTTTAAAAATCTCAGAATATTCAAGAGTTTCTCCTGAGTAGACCAACTAAAAGCTCTGTCTCTAGGTCCGATCAGGTGCATTTTTACCAATTTTACCTAGAGCCCGGCAGTTATCTATGCCATAGTTACCAACCGGCACGCATCATGCGGGACAGTCCTGCGTTTCAAAGTGATTTTGGATGAAACACGCATTTTGCAGAAGCACATGTGGGATCATAATGTGTCACGCATTAAGCACTTGTGTGATAACGAATTATCACAAATTCAGGGGAAAACGTATTTAAAATTAGAAGAAGAAGATTAGAAGAAATTGGTTTTATTAAAAATATAAAAACGGTATTGCAGTAGCTTGAGTCATTATCTCGTTCGAGAATCAATTCACAGAAAAAATTTCTCCTTTTCGACCAAAACAACCTAGCCAACCACGCACTTGTAGAATCTAGTAGTCGTGAGCAGTCTTGCGAGATTATTGTTACAACCAACCGTTGATTATGTGACTGGAACCCGAACTTCCGCAGGGGTTACGTAATAAGCAATACCGTATATACTCGCGTATGTCCTATAAGAAGACGACTTCCGAGTTTTAGAAGATTTTTGGTTGACATTCGTATGTCTGGCCAGGTCTGGCGTATAAGACGACTCCCTGTTTCATGGTCGGAATTCCTAATTTTTTGTGGTCCTGATACTGCATCTAGTTGGATAAATGGAGCCAAATGCAAGGGTAATCTCCCAAAAAATATCATTTTATGAGCTTTTAAATCTTCACCATCAAAATCGTATTTTCCCGTATTTAAAATTGCTTTCATTGATACAACATTTAGTTGCTTCATTACAGTAGTAAGTTCGCGGACGATCCGCACATAAGACGAACATGATTATAAAAACCTAAAATCTGAATGTCGTGCGTATAA
Organism: Anneissia japonica; assembly: GCF_011630105.1. Taxonomy (NCBI): domain Eukaryota; kingdom Metazoa; phylum Echinodermata; class Crinoidea; order Comatulida; family Comatulidae; genus Anneissia; species Anneissia japonica. Next base: position 22,182 of record NW_022692876.1, on the reverse strand, counting down.
GACGAACCCCCTTTTTTCGATCGTAATTTGCTATTTTAAGCCTCGTCCTATTATACGCGAGTATAATTATACGGTATTTGTTTTAAAAACCTAGGTCACCTGAGCGTTAGACATACAGTGGTGGATTTAAGGGGAAAATTTTCCATGGGGAGGACCCCACCCCCTTTCATTTTAGGTATTTTTGGAAACGTTTTCAAACGTTTTCAAATCCTGGATCCGCCCCTGGCATGAACTCTTAGCTGAAATAGGTACATAAGTGGGTTAAAATAAAATATCTTGGCCGTTTTTGATCAAGTTTTATAGATTCGCAATGAATCAGTCGATTCTCAAAACAATTTAATGAGATATTTTGCGATCCAATGTTTAAAACCAGGACCAACAATCGAACTTAAACTACGGCTGGCTGGTTGCTTTAGGTGCGTTAAAGTTCCTGTATGCCAATATTTAGTTCATTTTGTATAATCCATGCATCAGAATCATGGTGAGTGCAGTATACAAATCTTCCAGAATTGAGGGGGATTTTCAGTATGATTAGAATCGAACCTGTCTTGGACTTGGTCTATAGGATATCGTGCTTCGCAAACAGGTAGTTCTTGAAAGTGTATCGTTTTGGTATTTCTAGATCGAAACAAACTCCGGCTTTTTGTATACTTCAAAATCTCACAGAAATTATCATATTACAGACAGGGATAATTTACTAGTAGGCCTAATTAGGATAGAATCAGAACACTGTACTACATTCTTTAAAATATCTGCAATAAAACTCTAATACATAATTGGCACATTTAGAACCAATACAGACAAAGACGTGCCCACAGACAACCCCAGACACAATCATTTATGACAACAATCTATAATATAAACTATAACAATAATAGAATTGTTTACTTGTACATTGGGCGTTTTAACTTAAGCTTATTAAAACTCAAGAAATATTATCCTTAAAAAACAAATCATCTATTTATTGTTAGTGAAAATATACTCACTCCAAAGCTTCATACCTTAGCCAATTTCAAACCGGCGCACTCTGTCTTAATAAGGGCTAATGACTGTTGAGTATTTTTAATGAGTTTGAATACTGTATTCTTTAGTTTAGATTACAATTTCATTACAACGTTCCCAGCTATTATTAATGTAGTTAGTATACCTTACAATAGCTTTATAATCATCGGTGGTGCCTGTAGGGTACAGAATAGGCCCACTATCTCCCATATCCCTCCTCCCAAAGTCGGGAAGAAAATACATAGTTGGTTCACATTATTAGATGGGGTAAGATTTTGTTTCTATCACAGCATTTACTTCGGAGGAACTTGGCCAACGCAATAAGATAGCAACGTGGCTGAATGTACAGAGGGGTCTTACATTACCTTCCCACTACACGTCGATTGTCTAGAAAATTACTTCCGGATCCAGAATAGTGTAGACGTAATTTTTTTACAGAAATATACAATCATTTGAAGGGTTAAATTTTTTTTCTTAATTTAATTGTTTTAATTTCAAGGCCGGCGGGCCAGGGCCCCCCGTCGGGGAGAGCTTCCCCCCCCCCCCGCGTCGGGAAGAAAAAGCACTATTCGTCGGGGAGAAAAAAAATTATGTATTTTCTACATATTAATAGACTCTAAAATCGATTAAATAAGCCTTTGAAACCCCTAAGTTACAACCGTTGATTCGACGTTAGTTAGAGGTTGTAAATATTAGGATGTGATTATAGACGTTCTTACATTACCTTCCCAGTACGCGTCGATCGTCTAGAAAATTACTTGCGGATCCGCATAATAGTTTAGACGTAATATTTCAACAGAAATACACAATCATTTGAAGGGTTAATTTTTTTCTTATTAAATGTAGGTTTTTTTTCTCGCCTCCTTACTTGGAGATGTAATTTTAGCTTACTCTACCTCTAAACTCTCCGATATTTCACTACCAAATTTTTTTTTTTTTTTTTTTTTCGCAAAGCCGATGCTCGTGTAATTGTGAGTTTCCTATCAGATCTAATGCAGTCTGAGTCTGTTCGGCAATCCAGCTCATGACTGATGCTGCGCGTCTTAAACTGCCGGGTGATGGACCTTTCCTATCACTCCTACACTTTTGGGTGTTCGGATATACCCACCAGAACCAGAACCACCTAATAGAATTTAGGTTCTTTGTTATGTACATGTATACTACTTTGTTCTGACACAGTTTGGTCCTTGTAATAGATGGAGAGGTGAAATGGTTTTCTATAAAGTCTAGAGTGGTCATTGGTCAGCGGTGGCGCCAAAAATTTGCCGACAAGTAGTCTGCATGACATGTCGAACGGTAGGGTCCGAACAAAGGGGCCGAAGAACCTCGGTCGACGGCCCGGAATTAAAAAAAAATCCCTGGTAGGGTTCAAGGTGGGGGGAGTTTGTATTGGATTTATTCGGTGTAAACACCAAGGATCGTCCCACGAAAGTCTAGAAGAAGACTTATTTCCAGTGGGGTCCTTCTGGTGGTGATTGGACATGTGTACACCGGGCGGGAGACAATCCCCCAACTCTTTTCCGAAGAGTGTACTGTGTTCTTTAACGTGCACATGGGCCATAAAATGCACACGGGACCAACGGCTTAAACGTCTCATTCGAAAGACGGTGCGCTATTGTAACTTGTATTTCAGCCCTTTCACTGAAACACAAGGAAAGGCAGCGATGGGAATTGAACCGGGGACCTAGAGATCTCCACGGTTCAGCGCACACACAGTGGCTCCCACCAGACTAGCCGATTGAGCTAAGCTGCTCTCTCAGTATGGCTTGTATGGCTTAGTACGGTCAAATGTGTGCTTTTAGACCACAATATTGGGTGTATTCTGCTGTTGGTTAGTGACGATCTTTGATTTCGCAACCATTGCGTAACGGACGGTTCTACTCGTTTTTGTTTTTTTTGTTTTTTTTTGCTACTAGTATTCTGATTAGGTGGTAAGATATTGTAGGCCTATGATGAAGTATAGTTTGACAAATACAGACGGCTGATCAATATTAATACAGTACTCTTAATCAGGTATTTTTTTCTCCAAAAGATTGGTTTGGTTCAATGCTTCAATGTATCATATTTCATTGGCCTAACTTGTCGAAAGTTGTTGCTATATTGGGTGACTTAGCGCTTCAATTGTGTGATTTTCTACAAAACAAGCATAAAGTTTGGCACATATCATACGAAGCAAACAAAAAACGTTGCTTCAATAAACAGACCGCCAGATTTAGAAACTATTCTTTAGTGTTGTTACAAGCGGAGATAACTATACTAGCATATGTCTATAGTTGTCTCAGGTTACAAGCATGAGTGATTGCTGAGTCTGAAGAATATATACACCCAATTTTGTAAAATTCATGCTTCACTATCAAATCTTATTCCACAAATGAAATAGATACACGTAAAATTAGATTACATTATTATTATTAGAAAACATCAAGAAATACAAAAAAAAAATTATGAGAGTGGTATTCTATAATATCCTCTGAGCCTATAAACATGCAACCATTATTTATTATTTTGTTGTCAGATACTCATATTTATATTTTTTTTAAATAATTATTTGATTCCAATTATGTGGGGAAAATCCAAAATATGTTCAATTCAACAAAACCCAAACCAGCCACAAGGATAGATCCATAATTTTTCCCTCGTCCACCACCCTACTAGATCCGAGCCTGAGCCAGAAAAAACACGATAAATGCTTTTATAAATTTTTACCGAAATCAACCAATCAAAGACAGAGATGCCTAGTAAGTTTATTATTGTCAGACTGTTGTTACGAGTTTGAATACTGTACTTTTTAGATTAACCGAGATAAACACAAATTAAAAAAACAACAACAAAAAACAACAAAAAAACATTCCCACAACAGCCTTAGTTAGCCACAACAAAGTGAAATAGTGCATTTGATACCCTATGTGGGAAAAACCCCAAAATGTTCAATACAACAAAACCCCAAACAGCTAGAGAAAACACGAAGATGCTTTTTTACATTTTTACCGAAATCAACCAATCACATACAAGGATAATACGCCTAGTAACCAGGGTTTATTACTGTCAGACATTTGATACGAGTCTGAATAATGCACGGTATTTTTTGGAATAAGCAAAATAAACACAACTACCAATTTAGGGCTCCCAGTGGGACGTGTGTTTATGCCATATACCGTACTGCCTTAATATTCAGGTATCGTGTTTACTAAATGGAGATTCGGTTAGCAAGAAATGTGTTGTGTTGTTTACTATAAGTGACATTTAGGACATTGTCTTATACTCATTTTATCTTTAGCTCATGACTCATCCCATCATTCCTTCATACCGGATTTACACGATCTTACAGCTTAAATACTAGATGACATAGTGTCTAGCCCCGAAGACAGCAATACCACAACAGCCAAAGCTAGCCCCATCAGCAAATGACATGCAGGGGGTAACAAATATCCCTAGTAACCAGGCAGACCAGACATTTGTCACGAGTCTGAATACTCTACTTTTTAGGATATATAACCACAATGAACACAACTTCAAAAACAACAATCTCTAAACATCCCATGCTAGCCAGAACAATGACATAGTGAGTGCAATAATATTAAAACTGAGAATACTCTCATAAATCTATCAATCACTTGCAGAGGTAACTGCCTAGTAACCAAAACTTATGAGTGTTAGATGTTTCTATGAGTGTAATAGGCCTACTGCATTCTTCGTTATGACCACTACTATAAACACCTCTTACACATATCCACAATAAAACCATAGCCATACAGATATACCATTATTTGAGACTTCAACTCTAAACAATTATATACCCACATACTTCCCAGGTACTCAAAAAAATTCCATCAACCCGAAGTTCACGATCTGAGAGAAACGTGCATGCTCTCAACTGAAGACTCTCTTATCATCAAGTGGGGGAATCTCATGTGTAAACCGTGGTCCCGGGGTTAAGAACCAGGGCCAACATTTAACTATGGCAATAAGTATTGTTGGTTGCTTATGTGTGTTATAATCTTTTTTTATGCTATTATTGTACTTCATTTTGTTTAACTCGGGTAATAGATTCAAGTGAGTGCATTGATAAAATTCTTTTAGTAGTATTTTTAGATTTAGTAATAAAACGATTAAGTAAACATAATAATATAACATAATTAACATATATTATTAATTATTCTGTAGTCAAAGGTCAAACAGCTTCAGCTCTGCCCGCAGAGAGAGTTATTCATCCGACAAAACTACTAGATCAGGTATGTTTGTAATTATTATATTTTGTGGGTCTCTATATCTGGTGATGGGTTTGTCTTCCCTTCTGACTGATATATTAATTGATTATGCATTGGGAACGAAAACCTCAAAATGATTTCGAGGGAACGAAATAATATTTCGTTTGAACAAAATAATATTTCGTTCGAATGATATATTTAATTGATTAATTGATTATGCATTGGGAACGAAAACCTCAAAATGATTTCGAGGGAACGAAATAATATTTCGTTCGAACGAAATATTATTTTCGTTCCCTCGAAATGATTTCGTTCCCTTGAAATATTATTTCGTTCCCTTGAAATATTATTTCGTTCCCTCGAAATATTATTTCGTTCCCTCGAAATAGTTTAATATTTTCTTTAACCATGTCCCTTTCGGGGCTCTGTAGTAGTAAAACCGTACATTTGCGATTTTATAGTTGTCCACGTGCTTGATGGATCTCTTCCATACGCCACAAGGTTGTCATTACTCATGCATGGTAAACGTGCTGCGTAAAATCTGCATTTGGTGGTATGGCTGTACCATATTCTATCTAAAATTGTAATTTTGCTTCAGCTAACGAATTGTCTTTTTCTTCCCTGCAATACTTTGGAAAAATATTATATCAGCATCAATGCTTTATTTTCTCAATATATTGTTTAGGGTTGAACCTGCAGGTTGCATTGTGTATTAAAATTTAGGAAGTGTAGCCCAAACATTATTAGGAATAACGCCCATGATTCTCAATATGAGACTGACAAACTATTAAGCATAAATTCAAATATCAATGATTTCAAAGTAAGCCGTGTGGTATTATCTAATGTCAGGAATGATGCTCTGTGGAATATTTATAGTCGCTAAAATAGTCGATTTTGGAATCGCCGACTACAATGGATACTATACTATACAATTATATTAAACAACTGTATAGTAGATTAAATGGTATTGTAAGAGGGCCTGGCTGGGAATCCAAATGTTTCTCGTTTTTCAAGGAGATCATGTCATTCAATCCCATTTTAGAAATGTTAAAATCGAAAGAGGAAAACCACGGGTATGACCTTAAGGGTGTCAAGTATATCACGCTCCCTTTTGCTGACGATTTTTTGCCAAATTACTAGGAATAAAAAGACACATCAGAGCATCATGACCCAAATGAATAACCTAACTATGTCAATGAACCTCGCCCTCAAGCCAGTAAAGTGTAAATCCCTATCAATACGAGGAGGAAGATCTGATGAGATTGAATTCTCACTAGGTACAAACGTTCTGAAAACCCTTAAAGACACGCCAGAAAAGTTTCCCGGGTGTCTGATTCATTTTACTGGGAAATCAAGCGACCGATTCGAAGCTATAAAAATAAAATTAGTAAAATAATTAGTAATATTGATAAATCACAAATTAGGAACGAATTCAAATTAAGGGTATATTTGCAATATGCCATTCCGTCGTTAAGATACACGTTGACAGTGCATGGATTATCTGATACACAACTTAAAATTCTCGATCACATTCACACAAATACCATAAAAAACTGGCTTAATATTGGAAAATATGGTTCAACACCGGCTATCTTGTTCAGCCCAGATGGTCTCAATTTCCCAAGAATCTCTGACTTATATCTTGAGTCCCATACATTGGCATTCGCCAGGTGCATGGTAAAAGCGGATAATCGGGTAATCCATGCACTGTCATCTAAGCTAGAAAGGGAATCGAAATGGACACGTAAGAACAAAATTAATGGTTCAAACCAATGGGAAGCCGTTTATGCTAGGGCTTTAGAAAGTAGTGATAACAGGACATGGTAAAAAACAAAACCTGCTGTAAAAGAAATTTTACATGAGGACAGAAAATCTTTTTGGAGTAATTATATACAACCCTTAATTCAACAGGGCCAGTTACTTAAAATAATTAAGCTAAACGAATGGGATCTAACATGGAGAGCTAACATCTTTAGTTTACCCAGAGGGGTCCTTAGCTTTGCTGTAAAAGCCTCGATTGACTTCCTGCCAACTCTTTCCAACCTCTGTAAATGGGGTAAAGAAACAACTGAATCTTGCAAACTTTGCGGAGGTAGAGAAACTCTACAACACGTTCTCAATTCATGTCCAGTTGCACTGGACCAAGGAAGGTTTACCTGGAGGCATGATTGCATTATAAACATCCTTATAAAAGCCTTCCAAGAACATAGAAAGTTATGCGGATCTAGCTGGATACACAATATCAGGGGGAACTATCCCACCCAATATTCTTATAACCAATACAAAACCTGATATCACTATTGTCAATAATAAATGTATCGAACTATATGAACTTACTGTACCACTGGAACCCAACATTCTCAAGGCTAATGAACGAAAATCATCCAAATATGTGGAACTCGTTGGGGATCCAAGATAAGGGGTACCAATGCAAATTAGTATGTTTGGAAATAGGAAGCAGGGGGGGGGGGTTATATCAAAGGAAAAAGAAATGCGCCTTAAATTAATGTTTAAGTTAAACTCATCTCAATTTAAGAATTTGAAAAAAACTTTATGTAATACGGCTCTGGCATGTAGTTATACAATATGGAACGCCAGGTTTAATCAAATATGGGATAATTGTAAATTTTTGGAGTAAGTTGATGAACTTCCTTTTTGTTGCTTTTCTTTTGTCCTACCTCGTTTGAATTCCAAACTTGGACCTGGAATGAATGTATACTTTCCTTTGTGAAATTTTAAAATTTTATTGAATAAAGAATGATTGAATAATATAATATCAGAAGTCTGCCATGTGCCAAAGGTATAATACAGAATTAACTATTACAGATTCTTTAAACAAGTACAATCTGATAAATATTGACCAACATTTGGATAAGATCACTTTAACAGTAACCTGTTGTCACAGGGTAATTGACGAATGGATTGACTCTCGAAATGATCATGATTGGAAGCTGATTTTTGGGTATCTCAAAATGTTTTGATAACGTATCACACGCATTTGCTCGAAAAATTAAAACCCCTTGAATAAAAAACAACTAAATCAAACGGTTTAAAAACTACCCCAGAAAAGAAAGCAAGTAGTTAAATGTGGATATATCAAGAAAAAGGATATTGAAATTTGAATGTTGTTGTATATATATGGGGATGATGTTGTTGTTTAAGATTCTAAAATAAATGATAACCTTACATATAATGAATGATATACAAGAATAGTATTGCAAAGAAGATAGAAGAAATTAACATCGAAAAAAAAACAACATAAGATACTAGTCTCAATGCCGTTGCCAGTATTTTCAAACAGTGCGGGACAATCAGGGCGGACCCATTTTACCGCAAATTCAAACAATGTGTACCCATTTTACACAAACATAATATGAAAGGTCTGCGCCAATTTTCTCAAATTATACCCATTTTAAGCTAAATATGAGAAATCTGGACCCATTTTATGCATAGAGTTACATAATTTGGACCCACTTTTAAATATGTGGACCCATTCTTTGTGGACCCATTAGAATAATTGTGTGGGACTGTCCCAATAGCTGGCTACGGCATTGCTTGTGCTAGAAATAGATGAAAATCTTATGTGGGAACATCACACTAAATACGTAAGAAAATCAGTTATCTCTAAAATAAATTTACTATCAAAACTTGCAAACACTTTAACCAAAAATATATTATTTAATAAATTATACTTAAGTGCAATACAGCCATGTATGTATTACGGCATTTAAGTCTTGGGAACTCTCCGCAATAATAATAAAATAATAATTCCAGGGGTGCAGAAGCGTTTATTGGTTGGCACGGCGTAAGAGTCTCTGATAACCTCAGGCCCATTACAGTTGGGACTGGGGTTCGAAAATTGTGTAAAAGTTGGAGTCGGGCAAATTTTCGTCAAAACACAAAAGTATACGGGTCAAGTCGTCCCTAATTACTTGCAATCAAAATTTATACCCCTAAAGTGGGCCATTCATTTTTTAAGTATGCATGTGGCCGATGCGATTCCAATGGCCCTTAAAGTGTAATCGGTATAAGGCCTAACATAAGCAAACACAGCACTTAATGAAAAAGCTTTTAACAATTCAAGAACTCATCTACAGCGTTATAATAATCCTCTCTAGCATTATAATACAGGGGATATTTAGGCCTTTAATGGTCTAATGTTTTCTTAAGCCATGATACCGGTAAAAATATTTAAAAGATGGCCTGTAAGGCCATACTTCTATGGAAGGGTTCCTCATAAACATTACACACCAAGTCAGCAATGAGGATTGGTCTCCTGTGAACATTTTGTTAATAACGTAGCACAAAAGCATGCTCCGATCAAAGTTTTTAAGCCTATAGGCACTATTACTCCCACATAATCCTATATGCAAAACTTAAATTTAGTAAAAGTACGATATATACATTTTTATGACAATAACATATTTGTATTTGTAAAATAATATATTAGTAATCTATAATCCGGCCCAGAAACCTAGATTCAGAAATACCATGTTATCCGATAGGTTATACTTTTGCAAAACAGTAATAAATTGAAATAATTCCCTTTCATAAATAACATTTTTTCTGGCCCCGAATTCTAGACTCATAAATATAGCGATGGTCAGCGGGGTATGGTTTTACCATGGATCACTTCAGTAAAAGCGTAATTTTGTTAACATTGCGTCAAGGGCCCCGACTGTAAGCCTACTTTCGAACCAGGGCTCTCTCCCCATAGCGGTCATATTATTATTAAAATGTGGTCACCTCTGCTCCAACAATGGTCGGGTGGAGGTGGGTATACACCCTAGTCCCCGTTACGTGTCTGCCTGTATAGCAGGATGGGAATGGATAGAGGCTCTACAGGTTTACCAGCTGCTATTTCTGGGTATCCAGAGGTGCCACATTTCCAAAAATTCCTGGTGGGGCTGAGGTAAGTAGACTCTTTCCATGCTAACTTGTGGCTGTCTGCTAAGATGGAAGGGTACCAGCTATACAGGCTGTCAGCATCTAATTCCGGATATTCAGTTCCATATTCAGTGAGGGCTGTGACCTCCAGTCACACGAGAGGCGCAGATTACAAAACTTGCAACACGGTTGATAACTTTCAAACAACTTTATTTAAGACAAACTGCAAACCGATACCATACGTTTACCATGGAGTTGCCTTTCAGTTACCATCCGATTTGAACTGTAATTGAACAAATTATATAATCATAGAAATTAGCTAACACTAGCACTGTAACAATATTAAATCATGCTTTCAAATATTTATGACAATTATCAATTATCCTTTGTATTTAAGTTGACTGGGAAGTATATTATCACATTAAACACGTAAGAAATGCATTCACATTATCAAAGAGTATAAATAGAACAAGAGAGCCAACAACGCTCATTGAGAGCGTAAAAAAAAGATACGCCCTACGCAGCTAGTGTAGGACGCCAACTAACGCTTGTATGTGTTTTATTACCCAGTACTCCACCGCGCACAGTCGGTTTGTCTGTTTATCTGTTCTCCAAAAGATACTGTACTTTTGTTTTCTGCTTACTGAGTTTATAGCGGGCGTACTTCTACCGCGCTGCGCAGCGCTGCACTGGGTAATAAAAAGAATATACAACCGTTAGTGGGCGTCCTACACAGGCGTGACGTTTTTACGAACGGTACTTTGCTCTCTTGTTCTATTTATACTCTTTGACATTATCCTATAATATAATCTCTTAGCAACAACAAACTAAAGTTATATGACACGTTGTGCGGCTGCGCACTAATCATGTTCACTCAAGCGGAACGGACACTGAACCAACAACGTGGTTGTCCTACGGGCAATGGATAAAAATGTCTTACACATACACAGTATGCAATGCGAATGATGATAAACCATTTCAACTTTCGTAAACTATATCATCAAAAAATGCTTGAGTTATATTTGAATCACAATACAGAATTAGAATTATTATTATAACATTCTGCAACAATAAATTAACAATCTACCCTGGCAAAGTATTGATTTGGACTGCATTCAGAGAAATCACATTCACAAGTTGTGAGCACATTTCTCTGTGGTAAGCTAGCGTAAGCAAGCTAACCTAGGCCTGCAAGAGCCAAACTGGTGAATCCCAATTTGCTACTAATTTTTACGATAAATCTATAAACAATCATGTATAGTGCTTCTTAGCCTAGTTAACAAAAAAAATTAATAAACCAACTGATAAATGTATCAACATACATCATTTGCGGATACGCCTGAAATAACTGAAAATTGAAGACAAATTTCTTCATCGACGACTGCCGTTCTTCACAAACAATACAGTAACTTTTGTATGTATGGAAGGCCCAATAAAAAAATAAAATAATGATAATTAACATAATTGCATAAAAAAATTACTCAAGCCGTAATAAGGGCAGGGGTGATATGCTCTCAGCATTTAAAATCATGCATCCGTAGATTGGGGTAGCAATTTAAAATCCTTTTTAAGCGCATAACGGAACGAGGAAGGCATTACGCGTGTTATGCATCATGGAACTTTGCTAATTGTATATTCAAAATGGCCACCAGTTTCCTCAAATTTCATTTTGAACAGTTAAATGTTAAGAATTTTTAAAAAATAAGTAATAATATCATGTGTTGTAAGTATTTTTGCATGTTTTCAGATCTCTAGGAATGATTCTATGCCAAATTCAGCTGCCTATTTCAAGAATACTTTCATTAAAATGGTTGTCTCTTTTCAATATGTCCGTCAAAACAAAAATCTTGGATAAATAAACAGACTTGAACATCGGTGTTTCTCCAGCCTGTCTCTTATACACATCTTTCCTTTATAACAATTGGAAATTTGCTTCAAAAAAAATAAAACGCAGGCCTAGTAATTAACAGCACAAGATAAAAAAACATAAAAATCAGACATATAAAAAAGGCATTTCAAACGTATAATTTGATAATTAAAAGTTATAAAATTTAAGGTCAATATTAACAAACAAAAAAATGATAAAAGACACTTTTGCTACTTTGCTAAGTAAAAAGTAGGCCTATTCATTTCCAGTATTGAATGAATAAAGGATACTTTAATTTTTAAGAGTTGCGGTTAAAACCGGCGAACTGTGGCATCCCGGTGCATTTTTCCATACTTTTTTTATTGCTTAGGATATTGTATATATCCTTATGTTGTGCAGGCTTAAACTACTACAACTACTACTACTACTATTACTATTATTACCACTACCACTATCATTACTACTTCAACTACCACTACTACTACTACTACTACTACTAATTGCAAATTGCAAGTGAAGTGCTGCGAAGTACAACTGCATATAAATTTTCTCCGAATAAAATTATTTATGCGAGTCAAGTGAAAATAATGAATAATAAAACTATAACAAATAATATGAGACACGACCCATTGTCTATATTAGAACACTTCTCATTGGGTAACAAAGTCGTAATTTTTCATTTTTGTCAAAAAGTGTCTATAGTGTGGTGAACTATTGTTTAGGTTTTTTTTTAATAAAGTTTCAAAAATTTCTATGTATGTGGAAAATGTAGTTGATTACCAAAGGTTACAATTTTTATTTTGAAGAATGCATGGTCTAAGGAAGTGTACATTTTTTTATGGGGCAAGTTTCCAAGGGCGGGTGTTCTAGGGGCGAGTTGACTTCCAAAGAGTGTTGCCAAAGTGTATGGAACGCCATCGCTGCCTTCGGTAACAGCTTACCATTCGGCGCAATTACATTCGGCCCTTTTACCATTACGTTCGGCTGTTTTACCATTCGGCGCATTTACATTCGGCCCTTTTACCATTACGTTCGGCTCTTTTACCATTCGGCGCATTTTCATTCGGCCCTTTTACCATATTACGTTCGGCTCTTTTACCATTCGGCGCATTTTCATTCGGCCCTTTTACCATTCGGCGCATTTACATTCGGCCCTTTTACCATTCGGCACATTTACTTTCGGCGTATTTACATTTGGCGCGTTTACAAATAAAATATAACCTTTGACATGGGGTCAAATAAAAAATTTCAACGGCTGTGGGAATGAGCCTATAAGAACTAGGCCTAGGTCTAGAGCCTACGGCAGAATTATGGCAGTTTCATTAGGCAGAATCATGCAATTTTAAAGTTAAATATTTCATTTTAGAAGTACTACCAATGGATAGTACATAAAAATAGGATTAAAATGAGGGGTCAACCATTCCTATGGGATAAGCCAAAGCGGAGTTACGGATTTTTGAACATTATTCATTTCGACCAAAATGAGGACACTTTTCCAATACAAAATCTGTGACTGTTGTGTGTAAATATAGGGTATAGGCATTAATGTATAGTAATTATTGTAGTTTATTGTATAGTGCAATATATCATAATATATTGAGGCTTGGACCCCAAAGAATTAAAAATCTATAAAACCATCACTTCAATCAATCAATCATTTTATTTCCAATTCAAAGAATTTACAACAGATAAGTAGTAAACATTGAAAATCAAAATCAAAGGAATTAGAAAAAGGCAAACATAACAAGAGGAACTTTAAGCATGTAGCCCAAATAAAAATAAGAATAACAATAATAATAATAATAATAATAATAATAATAATAATAATAATAATAATAATAATAACGGAACGAGGAAGGCATTACGCGTGTTATGCATCATGGAACTTTGCTAATTGTATATTCAAAATGGCCACCAGTTTCCTCAAATTTCATTTTGAACAGTTAAATGTTAAGAATTTTTAAAAAATAAGTAATAATATCATGTGTTGTAAGTATTTTTGCATGTTTTCAGATCTCTAGGAATGATTCTATGCCAAATTCAGCTGCCTATTTCAAGAATACTTTCATTAAAATGGCTGTCTCTTTTCAATATGTCCGCCAAAACAAAAATCTTGGATAAATAAACAGACTTGAACATCGGTGTTTCTCCAGCAGCAATGGTACCATGCTACTTCCAAGATGTTGTGCATTAATGAACATTGGTATTGTAATTATATATTCAAAATGGCCAACAACTTCTGATGTTATAGTGTGTCTATATTTTGTTTTGTACAAAAAAAAGAGTATTATGTAATTTACAGCATCATGATTTTTTTTAAACAAAACACAGCAGCTGCCTAATTTAAAAAAAAACAATTGTATGACTGCTATTCCAAGGAATATTTAATTAGAAAATTATGATGCTGCAAAAACATGAAGTACAATTCACACTCAATAAACTTGGACAAACATGTAACTGAACATAATAGTGATACTGATGTATTTATTGATTAGAACCATAGAAACTGTTTAATAACGATTACTGCATTATGTACATTAATTAAAATATATTAAATTATTTTTCATTTATTTAATTATTTACATTATATTACTTTATTTACAATATATTATATTCTTCCCTGTCAGCTGCACACAAATGTCACATACTGCTTGGTTGGTAAGTGTAGTGCAGTTCAGCTCAAAAAACGGTCAAGTAGACGTCTGAAGTTCTTGATCCGCCTTCCTGATGGGAAAGATAGATGGTGTTAATATAAAAGAAATTAATGTAAATAAAATATTAAAATGTTGAATATAATAAAAAATATAAGGAAATATAAAATTTTTTTAACATAAAATACGAATCACAGCATCTAATACATAATACTGGTAATTAAATTTAAAGAAATCCAATTTACCATAAACAAAAAATAACAACCCTATTTTATAATGGAACAGTCCAAACCTGTATCACATTAATGCCTAACTGGTCGATACCATTTTGTAATATGGTAAAAACAATTCCTTAATATAAAATAAGTTGATTATTATCTCGAGGTATTAAAGCTGGGACCTTTGCTTTCAGGGTGAATGCTTCACCACCTTGCCATGGTGGGGGTGGGGGGCAGATTCCATAATTACAGTGTGTAGTACGTCTATGTGAATTGTGAACTACTACCTAATTTACAATGTACTAATGGAAGGTTTCTCAAGAGAAGGTGAATAGCTGCAAATACAATAAGACTTTGCTTTATTATTACAAATATTTCTTTTAGAATTAAGTACATTCTTCAGATACATTATACTTACATGAACGTCATTAGGAGTATGACTATGAGTAAGGTCTGGATCATACAATGTATCACTTTCTTCAACCTGAAAAAAAAAAAAACACAGAAAAAAATGACAGTTCATGTGGGAAATCTCTTACGTATACAGTAAAGTGTGTTTAACCTTGTTCCAGAAACATTGGATGACAATTTTTTCTTTTTTCGAAAATGGAGAATTATTTTTTCTAAATTAATTATTATTATAATTCAAACATTAGTTAAAAATCGAGTCAGCTGCGAACAGTTGTGATCATTATTACATAAGTTATACAAAGATATAGTCAGTGACAGCAAAAATGCTCGTTTTACCTGTTCTTCAGGTGGTATGGATACTGTTGATGGAGGACTAGGTCTAATAAAATAGAAGTGATCAGTAAAAATATTTAATAAACAATTTTAAAATAATGCTTAATGATTAAAGATACTACTTTTCTTTAAACAAGCCAAATCAAACAAATCTACTGTATTAGGCCTAATATTAGAAAGGACATGGATTTCTATTGTTGGTTTGGGTTAAATCCGAGCACTAGGAAATCAGAATCTGTTCTTACAATAACAATGCAATACTGAGACTTTATTTAATATGAATTCAAATATATTTTCAGGGAAGGAAATATTATTTGGGGAGATTTTCACAAAATAATACTTTCAGGGCTCCGTAGAGACTCAATATTAACAAATAATTATGTATAGATTGAAGTATGAATATTTATATCAATCATATTTATTTCATTCATTCATGTCATTTATAAATGTCAAAAATACAAAATAGAAAATATATTTCATAGTTACCTGCTACTTGCACAGCTTGCCAAATGTTTCTTTAAAACACAGAATGAAATGTTATTTTGGCATTTAGGACACTTCTGTGTCAATCCAGAGTCCTCATCAGTTTCCTAAAAGAGTAAACAATTAAAAATGATGTAATAATCATTTATAAACTGTCATTTATATTTTATCTATTAGAACTTTCTTAAGGATGTGTTTCAAATTCACACATAACTCGAGCGCCTTTGAATATTATTTAATGGATACTTGCGCTATATAGGTGAATTTGACTAATTGATTGATTGATAACTGATCATATTATGCCTCTTTACCCTTTCTGAATCCATGTTTAGTGCATGTTGAATTGGTCGTATATAGACTCTACATTGACCTGATTTTTCTTTTATATTCAGGGGTGAATATTCCCCCTAATTGGGGTAAGCTTTCTTCCACTCCCAAAGCATATTATTATCTCAAAACCCCCAGCATCCCTCAGCTTGGGAAAGTTAGCATATAGTACTTCCTGGAATTCATCCGGATTTATACTGTTATGTTTTTTTCACCAAGCCCAGCTTCTGCTAGGTTATTGCTTTTGCGAACATTTTGGTGTTATCATTGTCGATGGATCTGAGAGGCAAACTATCAACTTATGATTAGGCCGACCAGCCCTCCATAAACTAACGTTAGAATACCGCACTTTCGGCGGTAAAGAAAAATTAAAAACTCATAAAAAAGGCAACTAATCCGTTTACCTATAATTGAATCCAAGGACACCAGTGTTAAACACTCTTATCCTTGATAATGTGTTAATCCAATTAATATAGTGAGATAACGTAACGTTAGTTTATCAAGGGCGGGTTGAGCTAATGATTCTTAGTCGGTGCCTATCACCAATATTGTTGTCACACTTAAATTTTCAATTTGGGCATCTGACAGCGTGGAGATTTCGTCACTGGTAATCCGAAAAGAATAACACAGAGAATAAGTCTCTGACGCATACAAAGCAGCACCCCTACACACAAACACAAGTTGGCTTTTACAAAGAGTTCATGAGAATAAAAGAAAAAACAACTTCAATTAAAATTTTTAAGAAGTCAATTAAAAAATACATTTTTGGCCATTTATTAGCAGTCATTTGTGTTTGTAAAATAAATAATAACCTGTCAAATAACGTCCTGCCATAGGCCTATGCTACGCCTGCTAACCATCAATTAGTCCAGGCCGTGGCCCACGCCTGTGACCTAGGCCCTAGGCCTAGTTTATATTTATTAAGTAAACAAAAATGGGGAGTCGTGATGCTTAATGTTAACTGTAGATGCTTAATTATAAAATCTAGGGCAATGTCAGAAACATAATTAAGGTCAGTGATATGACAAGGCCTAGGCCCTGATGTTTCATTTCATTTCATTTATTTCGTCAAACAGAAAACAAAACATACAGAA
>NW_022692876.1:2460-4235 GCF_011630105.1 Anneissia japonica | reverse complement strand
TTTTTTTTTTTTTTTTTTTTGTTTAAGTAATGAAATGTTTGTGTACATAGTTTGGGTGCTTAAATTAAACATTATATATATATATATATATATATATATATATATTAGAAATGAATAATGATTAGATTAAAGTATTTTTTGAAGGTTTGCATGGCGAAGTAATAACATATATTCCTATGTTTAAGCTAATAAGTATTAGGCTATGATTACAAAAAACTGTATAGGTCTGGACATTTCTTTTAAAGATTCACTCAGTCACGGGTAGTTGTACGAAATGTTGTTTGACGTTTAAAATGCACAAGTACAATATATAGGTACAGATAGGTCCACGTAATTAATGAAAAACGATGACAATAATTAAATAATGATGACGATAGGCTTAATGATGATGATGACTACGAATAAACTGGCCTATAATAAACCTGTCTCTTATACACAAGTAAAACTCGAGCGTCGCGACATTGCGAAGTGTCTGATCTTGTTCCTCGTGTCGTACTCACTCGAGTCCATCCGAGATGGCCCGAGTGAAATTTCATGCAAATGTTTCGTACGGGAAAAAAAATCGCCAGCCGGCCAAATTTTTCATTTGACCTAATGTCAAAGGTTATATTTTATTTATAATTGCGCCGAATGCCAATACTACGCCGAATGGTAAAAGAGCCGAACGTAATGGTAAAAGAGCCGAATGTAAATGCGCCGAATGGTGAAAGGGCCGAATGAAAATGCGCCGAATGGTAAAAGAGCCGAACGTAATGGTAAAAGGGCCGAATGAAAATGCGCCGAATGGTAAAAGAGCCGAACGTAATTGTAAAAGGGCCAAATGAAAATGCGCCGAATGGGAGGCTGTTACCCGAAGGCAGCGATGGCGTTCCATAAAAGTGGGAGCCAGCGTGTTATTTGATCACAAGTGTGAGCCAGCGAACCATGACGGCACGACAATAGATATATCTAGACGTTAGCCAGTTGTGCGAGGTATCGGCTGAGATTTGTGGAGTGCAATTCAAAAAACAACTATAGGCCTAGGTCTAATAATGAATTATTGTGATGTTAAATAGACAATGTTAGCTATCAAAGAGCGACGTTGTTTTTCATTGGGACCTTCGTCCCTTCAAGGCTAGGCCTATACCATCCTTCCTAGCTAGTCTAGGCCTAGAGTAGGATAAGGCTAGCGCGACATGCGGACGTTGGTACGAGTATTAGTCTACAAACGTCGCCTAAAGTAATTGATTTTACCCGGCAGAACGAAAGAAGGAAACTCCGCTTTTCAGTCGTCTTATACCCATTTCACACTAGCAGAAAATATTACAACTATTAACAAGTTGTAACAAGTTTGACATTCCGAGATTTTTGGTTCGTTTCACACATGCACTTTCAAACCATGAGAAATCTCGGGAAAACTCGGAAGAATATTATGACCAGGCCTAGAGGCCTAGGGTAGTACTAGTAGGCCTAGGCTAGTTGTAGGTTGTCCGAATTACATACCAACTACTAAACTAGGCCTGGTACCGAATTAACAAGATTATAATTATTCCGTGATCCTTAGCCTTCGGAGAGTAAAACGAATTCAACTCCTAGCTCGCTTGCTGTTGTCGAGCTGGCGAGAAAGATAGGGCTAGGCGCAGTCGGGCCGCCGGCCGGTAGCTCACCTTTGTTGTTAGAGGCAATCAGTGCGACAAGCATCATAATGATTCGCTGTCGGCGTATTTTACGAAGCCTCGTGATTGTTTCTACATCAGACATGTGAAATTTAGCGAGATTTCTTTTGATTTTAGGTC
>NW_022692876.1:0-2382 GCF_011630105.1 Anneissia japonica | reverse complement strand
CTCAGGGGACCCCTGTGAAATCTCGGAAAGTTTACAAGGATTTTGCTTTCACACTCATCCAAACCTGGTTACAACTTGTTACAAGTTGTTAATATTTGCAAAATAGCATCAGTGTGAAATGGGTATTATAGGCACTTGTTTTTTGACAAACAATGACATTTCAGAGGTCAAATTGCTGTCAAGAATATGAATTGGCTGCTTCGCTGCTACTACTACTACTATACTACTACTAGGGACTTAATTGGCCTACTACTATTATTATTAGTTCGAGTAGCTTGCTTTATACTTGTGCATGCACGTCAAGTCAAATAAGCAAATTCTATTCCGTACATGTTGGTACAGTAAATGTACACGTGAGTGACATGCCCTAAGGCCTGGGCCTACATTTTTTTTTAGATAATAGGCTAACTATTGTTTATTTTAAATTTATTTAATGTTCTTTTAAGATAAAAAGGGGATTCAAGTCTGCGGATGTTTCACCCTATATTCGCCATTATAGTATTGAGCGGTCTACTACAGTTTTTTTTACTTGGTGTTTAAAAATGCACAAGTATATATTATAGGTACAGATAGGCCTGTAATTCATGAAAAACGATGACAATAATTAAATAATGGTGATGATAGGCATAATGATGATGATTTCTACGAATAAACTGGCCTATAATAAACATAGTTGATTTCTCGTAACCAGTGGGACTTGTTTTCTATTATACTGGCATCACCCCATCTTAAAAAGATACTAGACCGACTGGAGCGTTGCTTATCTCGTATCGCAGGTATCAAAACCGCGCTGAAAATTAATATTCATGATTATTGCCGAATCCTATAGCGCCACCAATCGACACTGCCTCAAACGTCCATGAAAAAAAATTTCGCGGCCGGGACTCCACCAAATTTGTCAAAAAAAAAAAAAAATTAAAAATGGAGATAAAAAGAAAATTATATTCACAATTTTAAGTCTGTGAGTGCCATTTCCAGCCATCTAGACGTGCCATAATGATAAATTTTCTTATCTGAGCCCCACAAGGGCAACAGCATAATGTGTGTCTGAAATATCATATTATATCCAGTGGCAGAATAAAGAGTTGGGGAGGGGGGCCCGGGGCCCCACTAAATTTGTCAAAATAGTTATAACTGGAGATAAAAAGAAAACCATATTCACAATTTTATGTCTGTGAAGTGTCATTTCCGACCATTTAAAAGTGCCATATTCATACATTTTCTTACCTCAGCCCCAACCATGTTTGGTCTGAGGTGGTAGACTCTCCAACTGTGAAAGTCCCTCCCTGGCATTTAGAATGACAATACACATCTAAAATAACAGATCAAAATATTTCCTCAACGTAGGTAATAGTAGTTAACCTTTATTCTGTACTATTTTACTTCTCCGTTCCGGAGGTATTTTGAATAAATTGAAAATTATTATTATAATCATAGAAAACGTTAAAATTGTGTTCATTGTATAACACATTACATTGTAATATCAAATGTTACACATCCAAAATTAAACGAAAATATAACATAATTATAACACATACAAAGTTTGCAACAACAAAAAAACAAACATGTAAACATTAAAATTACACTGAAATTTTACTATTTCAAATAAATATATTACATATTCAAAATTCAGGATATAGAAACAAGACTTACAATCATTAATGTGTTTGCTTGAAAGTGGTAGCCAGTTCAGTTTACTATGTGTGTCTCAGGCATTGTCCCCAAACAGTTGGGCCAGAGTATTTTGATAATAGATAACGCTTTTAACATCCATTCTAATGAAAATAACATTGTTCTCTTAATTTTATCAATAATGTTATTTTGTGTAAGATCGCCTTGCAAGGCCTTGTTGTAAAACACCCTAGGTTAATGATGAAGCATATTCATGGAAATAAAATTTATATAATGGACAGGATCCAGCCAAGGCAAAACTGCCATTTTTCCTTTCATACTATTTAAAACTAGCTTAATGACAGTGGCGTAACGAAGGGGCCAGAGGCCCTTAGGCAGGGGCTCTATAGGGGCCCAGACGATGGGGACCTGGAGCCGCGAAGGGCACCCGGTGGGGTATGGGGAGGGGGTTCCCGGCTCTGCCGTTTTTAGCGTTGTGTGACGTATGTTAATGCCTTTTTATGCATTCGAATTCTAAGTTTTCTACCTCGTGATTTGACCTAAAAAACAGACTTAATTTTAACTAAGATATCACTAATAAACATATAGGCCCTAACAATAAATACCGAACAAATGAGCCAATTAAAATCAATAAAATAATATTTATGGACAAAACATATGTATCATACTCACATGTCAATGCTTATGCTCATGGTTTAATTTCTTGTTTCACGTGGTTCTTGGTCTTAATGTTTTTTTTTTATTTTTTTA
>NW_022692875.1:0-1497 GCF_011630105.1 Anneissia japonica | reverse complement strand
GGATGGGTCCGCGAATCTCAGACGGACGTCGAGTACACGGACGCGTCCGCGATTCTCAGACGGACTTCGAGTACACGGACGTGTCCGCGATTCTCAGACGGACTTCGAGTACACGGACGTGTCCGCGATTCTCAGACGGACGTCGAGTACACGGACGCGTCCGCGATCCTCAGACGGACGTCGAGTACACGGACGCCTCCTCGGATCTCTTACCGACGGCGAATACGCAGACGCGTCCTCGATTTTTAGACGGACGTCGAGTACACGGACGCGTCTCTATCTCAACTTTCTCTGAATTTTTTTTTCTGAAACTGGAAATAATTTGTGTCCGCGGCCCGACGACGGACGTGGAGTACGCGGACGTCGAGTAGACGGACGTCGAGTACACGGACGGACGTCACGTACACGGACGAACTTCGAGTAGACGGAAGTTGAGTACACGGACGGACGTCGAGTACACGGACGGACGTCGAGTACAAACTCGCGTCCTCGTCCTGCCGACCGACCTCGAGTACGCGGACGTCCAGTAGACGGACGTGGAGTACACGGACGGATGTCGAGTACACAATCGAGTCTGCGACTCGCCGACCGACCTAGAGTACGCGGACGTGGAGTAGACGGACGTGAAGTAGACGGACGTGGAGTAGACGGACGGAAGTCGAGTACACACTCTCGTCTTCGATCCGCCGACCGACCTCCAGTGCGCGGACGTGGAGTAGACGGACGTGAAGTTGACGGACGGAAGTCGAGTACACACTCGCGTCTTTGATCCGCCGACCGACCTCGAGTACGCGGATGTCGAGTAGACGAACGTTGAGTACACGGACGGACGTCGAGTAGACGGACGTGTCCTCGACTCGTTTACCATCGTCACGTACGCCGTTTCAAATTTCATTTCTCTATTTCAAATTTGGAAAAATTTTCTTAAACTTGAAATAATTTTAGTCCGCGACCCGACGACGGATCTCGAATACGCGGACGTGGATTACACGGACGTGGAGTACACGGACGGACGTCGAGTAAACGGACGTGGAGTAGATGGACGGATGTCGAGTACACACTCGCGTCCGCGACCCGCCGATCGACGTCGAGTACGCGGACGTCGAGTACTCGGACGTAGAGTAGACGAACGTCGAGTCCATGGACTATTTCAAATTAGAAAAAATTTTCTGAAACTGGAAATAATTTGTGTCCGCGACCCCACGACGGACGTCGAGTACGCGGACGTAGAGTACACAGTCGGATTCAAGAAGACGGACGTGGAGTAGACGTACGGATGTCGAGTACACACTCGCGTCCGACCGACCTCGTGTACGCGGACGTCGAGTACGCGGACGTCGAGTAGAGGAAAGTCGATTACATGGACTATTTCAAATTTGAACAATTTTTTCTGAAACTGGAAATAATTTGTGTCCGCGACCTGGCGACGGACGTGGAGTACGCGGACGTGGAGTACGCGGACGTCGAGTACACAGACGTGGAGTACACGGACGGACT
>NW_022692874.1:0-906 GCF_011630105.1 Anneissia japonica | reverse complement strand
CACAACACCCTGCAACCCCTTCTCCACTTTAAAAACTGTCATAACTCCTTTGATCTATGCTGCCCAATGGCGTAACCACTGGGGGACAAGGGGAAAATATCTATCTTTGAAAATCTTCCCCACCCCTTTATAAATGCCCTTTCATCCCCTGAGAGTGCCTAAAAACCTCAAATTTCGCGCGCATTTCTTGTTAACATGGACCAATTTTTTCTAAAAATTGCACATTTTAGGAAGTTTTGATCAATTCCAACGAAATTAAAATTAAAAACACCGGGGGACAAGGGGAAAATATCCATCTTTGGAAAATCTTTCCCCACCCCTTGACAAATGCATCCTCTGAAAGTGCCTAAATTTCTCAAATTCTTTGAGAGAAATTAGAATTAAAAACACAAAAATATTTTGCGCGCTTGGCGCGCATTTTTTAGGGCTTTTTTAGTTTTATCCTTTTAAAACACATAATAGTCCCAAACTCAAGAAAGAAAAATTTAAGATGGATCATTTTAACCTAAAAGAAGGGCCTCAATGTGTATAGATGGTGAAAGAATATGTTTGTAATAAATAAAACCATGATGACTCTCTTTGCAAGTACATCTAACATTCAAGGAAAGAAGAGCTTAGATTGGTAGCAGATAAAATAATTTTGTTATCAACATTAATACATTATACTAATTTTCATCTTTGTAAGCGCATAACACAGTGCAAATTATTTCTGTGACAGTCTGTTGTGTGTAAAGCTCCATTTTATCCCATACATAGTCAAAATATTGGGGGGGGGGGATGATACAATGGACCATCCCCCCCCCCTTTGTCAAATATTGGGGGATATATTCCCCCATCCCCCGGGATCTACGCCTATGGTCATGCGCAGATACTAAAAGTTACACGAAATTTTTCAAGCGGAACTCT
>NW_022692873.1:0-595 GCF_011630105.1 Anneissia japonica | reverse complement strand
ATAATAGTTAGTGTAAGAATACGAATCTGAATTCGCATCGTGTGGCTTGTAATAAACTAGAAATTGCAAATTGCAAGTGAAGTGCTGCGAAGTACAACTGCATATAAATGTTCTTCGAACAAAATTATTTATTCGAGTCAAGTGAAAATAATGAATAATAAAAATATAACAAATAATATGAGACACGACCCATTGTCTATATTAGAACACTTCTCATTGTGTAACAAAGTAGTAATTTTTCATTTTTGTCAAAAAGTGTCTATAGTGGTGAATTATGGTTTAGGTTTTTTTAAATAAAGTTTCAACAATTTCTATGTATGTGGAAAATGTAGTTGATTACCAAAGGTTACAATTTTTATTTTGAAGACTGCATGGTCTAGGAAGTGTACATTTTTTTATGGGGCAAGTTTCCAAGGCCGGGTTTTCCTAGGGGCGAGTTGACTGCCAAAGAGTGTTGTCAAAGTGCGAGCCAGTGTGTTATTTGATCACAAGTGCGAGACATCGCAAGTGTGAGCCAGCGAGCCATGACATCACGACAATAGATACGAGACGTTACTCGAGTTGTGCGAGGTATCGGCTGAGATTTGTGGAGTAC
>NW_022692872.1:0-743 GCF_011630105.1 Anneissia japonica | reverse complement strand
ACTTCTAGATACGCCACTGAGTGGGGAATCGATGAATAGATGAGGGGGACGCTAGATTTTAACTACTTGAAAGTGATTTATTTTACTTTGAACACTTTCAATGGGGTGGGGAACTGGGGGAGTATTTTTTAGTGGGTAGGCATCTGTAGGCCAACAGATTAGCAATTATACAGTATTAAAACATCCTAACAATTCTATCCAAAGAGTTTACATTAAACGTTTTGGGTTCCCATTCTTACAATGTTCGTTGTCCAATTTTAAGGTCGCGGGCACTCATCTAGGAGAAATGTCTCAACCAACTTATTTGTTTAGGCTAGAATAGACCTAACAATCTGGAACATCAAATTTTCATGATTTTCAAAATCTAGACCGTGAGATAGGCCTATTTGAGGGGCAAAGACTGTATACATGTGAGGGTGAATTAATATAGTTATCATGATTTTGTAGACGATACCAATATCTTCATCGTCCTCATTAATAAACTGAAGTAGGCTACTTACATAATCGTACCGATGCAGTTATTTGTATACGGATGTAACGGTCCCGTGGCTACTAATTTGCGCAAAGTAAAGGTCATAAAACTCTCTGTTTTGTCGATAAAAGTTTGTATCGACAAACTTTAGATCTGCATATCTAAGAGTTAACCTGGCTCTCCTAGAACATGATGAAATTAATTCCTCCTGAAGTGAAATTGTCTTTCTTTTTCGTTTCACATCACATCACATTATTATTATTATTATTAT
>NW_022692871.1:0-1186 GCF_011630105.1 Anneissia japonica | reverse complement strand
CGCCCACTGAAAAATATTGCTTCTTAGATTCCCGAATACACGTTAACCGTGACAGCATAAGCATAAGCCTAGCCTATTTTTTTTTGCTTCGAAGTTTTCGAATGGGGAGGGGTCGCCTGGGGGGGGGGCCGCAATCCCCCCCCCCCCTTGGATACGCCACTGTTTACGTGTTGTAAAATTTAAGGTTATTAGCTACACTGAAAATGTGGTCTCGAATTAGAGAGGTTTTAAATTGGGGGGGGGCGGAAACTGTAATATAATAACACTTGATAATACAGTTGGCCTAAATAGATAGGAACAACTATAACAAAGACTAGATTGCAAATTTATTCTAACACATCCAAAAAACTCTGAAAAGTGAACTTATCCAAAATTATCCATCACTTCATATTTTACGGTTGAACTCGTACTCAACAGCTATGGTTCTTCAATCTTAAACTTTGTTTTCACGTTCGCGTTCCTACATACCAGCAAAGATACTGCTACCAGGAAACATTGTAGGCTAATGTTGCTGGTGAATTTAAACATTCTCTTGAATTATCAGCGATTGATTTACGTAAAAGTGGATTTAAACACTTACTCTAGCAGATATTGTAGTCACAGGATGCCATCCTGTAGTGGATACAAAGTAGAGTAGAAAATATATTATCATTATCATCATCGTCATTATCATTATCAGTTGCGAAATAGAGGGAGCCCCAGAAGAAAATGTATGCTTTAGCACCTCTAGATGGCCGGAAATGGCACCCTCAGACTTTAATTTAAATACGTTTTTCTCTTTGTTTTTTTTAGGTGGGTCCGGGCCGGCTTGACCCCTGTGAATCCGCCACTGATTATAAGCATCAATATAAATACCACAATCGTTCAGTCACTGTCACTACATCACTACTAATTTCATTATATTATTTCATTGGTTTTCAAATAATTATATGAAAACTAATTACTTAAAAGTAGTCAACATGGCAGCTGACAGTTTAAGAAACGTACAAAATTATAACGTTTTAATATTAAAGAATCTATAGGCCTATATATAAAATATTAATAATAATGATATTTATTATTATTAATAAAAGTAATAATAATATTATTATTATTATTATTATTATTATTATTATTATTATTATTATATATGTTGAAAGCGTAGCCCAAAATTTCGTTATAAGATATCCGACTGAGGTTACCTTTC
>NW_022692869.1:0-1203 GCF_011630105.1 Anneissia japonica | reverse complement strand
TAGAACCACTTCAGCCCAAATGCTGTCTTCACAACCGTACTGATAGATTGAGATTTCAAGTTGAAACAACTCAAAGAAATTCAGAAAAAAAACCAGGAAATACTGTGAACCTAAAATACCAGGTAAGTTTTAAAAATGTATACAGGGCAATATCAGTATTCCCTTACACTGCTTGAATAGGGTATGGTATTTGGGTCAAGCCATATTTTTTGTATTAACTTGGGTTCTATTGGTTCTTGGAAATGATTTTTTTTTTTGCTATTAAGTTATGGATTTTTTGTGTTTGAACACACATAACAACATACTGTACAATAAATGTACAGAAACCAAATTCAACAATTTATTTGCACTGTATCCTGTGTGAAACTTTATTGTGTCTTGATCAACCACCTGCTCAGTGCATTTGTTCTCTGTGAATATTCAGACGATTTTTCGGACTACGCTCCCTGCTTGTCGTGAGCTTGACATAGACCTGATATTTGTTTTTGTACAACAAAACAATTTAAGAAGTCATCTATACAGTTACTTATCATCATAAGAGTGTTAAATAATATGTGGGCATTTTGACTTGTTATTTTAAACTTTTACACTTCTTGGATTTTAGTTAAAAAAAAATATTTATATCTATTTTTTCCATTGTTTTATGACTTTCATCCCATTGGAAAACTACGGTTTCAGCCTCTGGCTGTTTGTATATGCCATTTTGTGGATGAAATAAAATATACTTGACATTATCATCACTACTTATTATTTACTATTCAGACCATGATTATTAGTTGATAAATTGATTGAATTTATTAGATTTCTCTCTATATAAAATACATAAAATACATAGTAAAAAACAAGTCATTTAAAACTACTGTATAAACATTTTCATAATAGCATTTCATATAGGACAATCAATAACATTTCAAAAAATACATTTTAAAAGGCAAGTGCGAAAAAATGAAAAACAGCAATCAACGGCAAGATTAACAAAATGCAACAATTTATGTATAAAAATGCTAAAGATAAAAAATTTGGTAATAAAAGCAGTGGTGATGTTACCGCTAAAGTCAAGCATTAAATGATTAGAAATGTTCATAACTATGTTTATTTTTATTTTTCTATATTATAGACAATGTTGCTATATGACAGTAGTAACGTTTCAACTGTGAGGACTACCAATGTTGTTGGTTACACTGTTTCAAATTACCTTCTGAC
>NW_022692868.1:0-1438 GCF_011630105.1 Anneissia japonica | reverse complement strand
CGGCACAAATACGCGCAAAGATACCTATGTTTGATGCGCACGTAAGGCATTGCTATTGGCCAAAAGATTACCGAAAAAAATGCAAATTTGTGAAAACAATGTCAGGAACCCAAAATATGTAAAATAACGTAATTTCTAGCTTTCGTACGTACTGCGCACGTAAAAATGCGCGCGCGTAGTTGAAAATTTAAAAAAAATTTTGAAATGCTCAAAATGGCCTAAAACGTGCTCTAATTTAGTCAAAAAGTGATTTTGAGCATTTTGAAAATTTGACGCACGCGTACGCGCGCGTAGTGAAGCGCACGCGTCAAATTAGGGAATAGTACATTCAACATTAACCCGAAGTTAATGCTCACTTAATACGATTTCAAAATGGCAATTGGTTAGGCTGATATGATCGATAATGTAAAAACGCAAAATTGCGCGTAGATGACGTCACGCATGACTGAGCGCGTTGAAAAGCTTACCATGACTATTCCAGACCAATCCAAATGTTTGTTGACAGAGATTTTTCGTTACTCGTGGCAGTTTTTGAGATATCGTGCGAACAGAAAAGGGGAGAAAGAAAGAAGAATAAAACTAGATTTGAACTCGTCACTGAGGACGAGTTAGGTGATCCGCCGCACTTTGACCCTCATTAAAATCACGCGGTGCTGATTGAAAAGTGTCATAATATGCTAAAATATGCTGTAATTAGTTTTTTTAAAAAGAATAATTTTGAGCATTTTAAAAGATTGACGCATGTGTACACGTACATCTTGTAACCCGTGAGCACGGTAATAGCACAAAGAGTGACTCCTGATATGAATAATGTGTCAGGAACACAAAGTATGTAACAAAACATGATTTCCAGCTTCAGTACGTGTTGCGTGCGTGGAAATGAACGTATGGCGCGTAAATATGGAAAGTTTTGGAATGCTGAAAATGACCCGAAACGTTCTTTAAACTATCTGAATATTGATATGGAGAATTTTCAAATTTTAACAGACGCGCACGTCACGATGTGTGCGTGTACACTAATGGCACACGAAATTAAACATTGTCAAGTGTTTTTAAAACCGCCTGTAAGTTGGTAATGCCACACGAATTTTCCCTTCATATAACCTATTTATAATTTATTCTGGATAAATCATTTGGCTTATTTATTGAGGCTTGCCTCTAAAGTTTAGTTTTGGCATTCCTGTTTACTTGTTTAGGCTGTTTATTCTAATCTCACCCAGCCTATTGTTTCCAATCATGCTTGCAAGAAATTCTCACTTTATACCATCTAGCTTTTTCTACCCTCACTCACTCGCCACTGAGGAAGGACTAGTGTTGTCCGAAAGCTCTGGTTCTATTTCTGGCTGTTTACTTACGTTTACTTTTTAGCTGTTGCTTATCATTTTTGTATCTCTACTGAGATCCAGCCATTGTCTCCCACAGCATTGTTGTTTTCCAG
>NW_022692867.1:0-1248 GCF_011630105.1 Anneissia japonica | reverse complement strand
TAGGCTTAGCCCAGCATTCAATTAAATACATTAGAACCACTGTTTGGCTCGACGTCGTAATAATTATGTACGAAAGTGTATTCTTCAGGCCTATCAGTTCATCGATCTATGGAAGAAAGTATCCAACTACTCAATAATGTTGGAATATAGAATACATGCCAAGTTGAAGATAGCTAGAGGCTTGAGATTTAACAGGAAATAACCCAATTGACGTGAGTCGAGGGCCCGTCCAAGGGCCCCGAAAAACTTGGGCTTAGATGCTCTCTGGGTACTCTGAATATCTCTAGCGCTGAAATTAAACCTTAAAAATGAGTAGCTATAACAGAAACGATAGAATTTTCGATGATCTGGGCCTGATAAAATATAGAATTGCGAAGGTTTATATTATTCGATAAAAAGTTTGGGTTTAATCAAATAAAGCTTGAGGTTAGTGGAAAAGCGTGAGATTTTAGAGAAGTGGCTTGAGGTTTGTTCGAAAAACATAATTCTCACGCCGGATGCGTGAGAATTGGTATGATATAAGCCTAATAATATATTGACTATATTTGTGATTTATTTTCTTTGGTATAGGCCTAAGAATGAGATAAAATCACCTGACCTTTTTTAAGAGGGGTAAAACCTTGAATTTTGAAGAAATTAAAGGTCATTAAAAGACACAGAAAAAAAATCATTGAGCCCCACTGCACGTTTGCGTCTCCCACATCATCCCCTGTTACTTCTAGATACGCAACTGTCCCTATACAATTCTCCACAGAGACTGGACCAGAGCACTCAGAAACATTAATGTTCTGGGCTCTTTTAAAATTGATACGATTGCTGCGGTTTATATTCTTTAGATTTGTTAATACCACCCAATCCATGAGCAAACGTGTCGCACCCAGCTCCCATATGTAAGACTCCTATAATAGTGATAATAAAATCCCATTGAAGCCAATATCAAGTTTGGTTACATAAGGAATTGGTTTGATTAATACCTATTAAAAATTAAATCCTACTCATGTTAATACCTGCTAGTGCAAATAACTTGCTGAATCTAAGATCAAAACATATAATTCCTACTCTAAATCCAAACCCTACCAAAGTTAAAATATTGACTGATATAAGAGTAAGTCCTGCTACTTTAAGCACCCTCCTACAAAGTGTTGTCCTATTAGAACACATATAGATCGCTTGAGGCGGTTTCTCTGTGGAAGGCGCGATATATAAATATATGACCATTGACACTGACAGTAAAACAGAAATATATAA
>NW_022692866.1:0-1065 GCF_011630105.1 Anneissia japonica | reverse complement strand
ATCACACATTTTATTTAATAAGCCATTTATATTCCAAGACATAATACGCAATGTTCTGTTGTCTTTGAACCTCTACAAACAGTCTTGCCACCGGCTCCTGAAAATCTTATGAAATGATCCGTTACGTGAAACACGAAGATGAACATGCAGAAAGCTCAGCCTGGAATGTGTTTCCCATTCCTTTCTTCAAGTCACCTAGGTCCAGAATCGCAACAGATAGAAGACGGGTGATAACATTCCAAAGATTTTGAATATTGAAATACCTAAGTATTTTTTGTACTATATTATAGTTCCAGCGTATTAATTGTGGGTATAAGCTAAACATAGATATCATTTTAAGATAAGAACCATACGCTGAGGTGAGGTCAAACGTCAAAAGTCATAGTTTCACCCGTTTTATGCTAAAAGGTGTTATTAGAATGCATATAAATATGAAAATTTTGAACAATTTAAGACCAAAATAAAGTTTCAATGATCTATCCAAGGAGCTACCTCCTT
The DNA here is from genome assembly GCF_011630105.1 of Anneissia japonica. NCBI lineage: Eukaryota > Metazoa > Echinodermata > Crinoidea > Comatulida > Comatulidae > Anneissia > Anneissia japonica. Next base: position 567 of record NW_022692866.1, on the reverse strand, counting down.
GATCTATCATTGTTGAGATATTAACCACACGCTCAAATGAGGTCAAAGTTTAAAAGTCATAGTTGCAGTCATTTTATGCTAAAAGGTTTCATTAGAGTGTATATAGATATACATATTCGGAGTAAATTGACACCAAATTCTACCTCTAGGATCAATAGTTACCAAGAACTGCCACATACATGACAAATTGGTGGCTATTTTTGTTTTATGCAAATTAGCATATTTCCAATGCGTCCTTTTTTCTACTTTTTTAATATGTTGTTTGGGAAGTGGTTTAGAGATAGTAACAACAAAAAGCCTATGTTGCAATTTTGTCTAGGTCAAACCATAGACAGGCCTATATTTGCCAAGTCTCAAGTCAGTTTTTCCGACCTGTATCTTAACAAGCTAGATTGCTTTGTGAGCCCCCTTTCTTTCGCAAGGTAGTCTGTGGTTTACTTGCTCTATTTGGAAGCGTAACCTGGCTCACAATCTAAGAGGAGGACTCCACCTCCCAATCTATATATGTGGCAATGTCAAGCCAAAACGGTCGGAAGTCGCTAAGACGATTTTAAGATATAAAGGCAA
>NW_022692865.1:0-515 GCF_011630105.1 Anneissia japonica | reverse complement strand
AAAAAAAATTACATTTTTGACTCAACTTTTTAACATTGTCACATTTTGCACAAAAGTGCTTATCTTGCCGAGCCATCCTAACCCTAACTCTAACCCTAACCCTAACCCTAACTCTAACCCTAACACTAACCCTAACCCTAACCTAAAAAAAAAAAAAATACATTTTTGACTCAACTTTTTAACATTGTGACTTTTTGCACAAAAGTGCTTATCTCGCGGAGTTAAGCACTTAGTGCAATTTTTTTGACTTTCAGCCATATTTCGAGTACTTTTCCGAAAAACATCAAACTTTTAATGGAATAGAGTTTGTTTAAGCCTATCTCATTTTGCCTAACCCTAACCCTAACCCTAACCCTAACCCTAACCCTAACCCTAACCCTAACTCTAACCCTAACCTTAACAGTAACTCTAACCCTAACACTAACCCTAAGCTAACAAAAAAAATTACATTTTTGACTCAACTTTTTAACATTGTCACTTTTTCCACAAAAGTGCTTATCTCGCCGAGTTGAGCA
>NW_022692864.1:0-1051 GCF_011630105.1 Anneissia japonica | reverse complement strand
AAACTGTTAGATAATAAAATAGATGATATACGAAGTGCTTAGTATAAGCAATGAAAACAATCTATTGGTTCATTCTTTGAAAAGTTGAAGATCTTTGTTCTTGTATTAGACTTTTTGTAAAAAGCAGCGTACCATAGATACAATTGCGAGAAATCATTAAGCTCATCCATACATTATTGCGGTGAACGCCATCAATTTTCCCAACTTTATTTACGAATTAATTCCTGATAATCAAATACAATTTCTCATCTATTGTGGCCGACATGTTTCATTGAATAACTTTCCCAGGGGTGTCATAAATAATTACTTTTCGATTGATATTGAAAATGAATCCAGGAAAGTTAATGAAATTACATAATTTTTATCCTTGGATTTCATTTATTCATTTTTCAACACTCATCACACGGCGTACTTCTTTCTCCGATTCGTTGGCGTTATTAGGAAAGAATTATGTGAATTAAGATTTAATTTGGTAGAAGATTACTATAGATGTGCCTGAATTTACGTCTGATCGTCGGTTTTACGATATATCGTACACCAATATGTTACTGATACTAGATATTTGCCTACCACCATGATGATTTTCCATTTACATCAACCTAGCATCAACAATGTATAATTAATTACGTTTTTTATACATCCGTGAAACAATAACATTCAATTTTTTTGGAATATCTAGTCAAAAACTTTGGCCTTTCCGCGTCGAAGTCGTTTCACATTTCCGCCTAGGCTGAGCTATCTATCACTTACTACTATTCTCTGCAAATGGTTCTTAAGAGATTGGTATCTTCCTCTTTTAATATAGATCAATATTTCGTTGATTAAAAGGTAGCATGTTTCTTGGTTTTTAGTCTGAATTTCTTGCAACATGTTTCTTTGATTATTCAATTACTGTATTTAGAGTTGTATTAAGTTCTTGTCTAAGTGTCTTTGTGCCTTAAAGATATCAAGTTAGATTGGTTTTGTTTGACATCTTATCAGTTTCTTATATATTTGTAAATTTTGAACGTGAGAAAGATGAAATCTGCGAGTGTGAAAAAGTTTGCACAAA
>NW_022692863.1:0-1439 GCF_011630105.1 Anneissia japonica | reverse complement strand
AAACGGATTAATAACAATGATAATATTAACTATAATTATAATGTATTATTATTAGTAGTATCATTGATTGAAAGCAAAATAATTATACAGCACAATAATTATAATTAATAATCGGATAAGTTAATGCATTTTTCACTGAACGTGCTGTTTCCACGTCATATTTTATACGATTAAACAATCGGTTAGCGGTTATCATGAATAACATAGAATTCTTAATTAGCCTGCTTTTGGAATTTTTCATTTTATGATAACGGCATATTAATCAGTGTTTATGTTATATTCTTTATTTAATTTCACAGTCTTAGACTACAAGATTCAATTCAATTCAATTTCTTAAGTAAAACATTTTAAAAGATATCTTCTAATGATTTCACATCGGCTCCAATCACCCTGCCAGCCTTGTTAACAATTCTCGATAGTTTACCTTTGCTGTCTACGGTGTATGAGAAAACCAGATAATACAATAAGAAAGGATTGACTGGACAACTGAGGAATAAAACAAATGAATAAGATGAGAGTTAACATTAAACCGCATCATTCTATATACAAAATACATTCGTTTATTTACCTTAGTATGGTTTCCATAGAATCGCTACACACCCTGATTCAACAGACCAATCAGCGTCGCCAAAGGATTCGGCGATAGCGTGTAGCGATCTTTAAAGGAAACCAGGCTTGATCACATACAAGTTGTGATCGTTTCTAACCATACTCATTATCATTACTATTACCCTACTGTGTAGTAGGTTATTTATTCTCGTCATGGCTAATCCAACATTCAGTCATTACCATTCCCATCATCATTTCATTATTAGAAGATTTCGCAACATTACTAAAACGAATACGTCATTATCATTATCGTCATTCTTCTTGAAAATATACTGTACGAGCTGAATATGATCCTTGATTCATGCAAAATGCATGAATCGTCAGCGCTGTGACAGATATGCTACTGTAGGGGAAGGGTTGTCTAAACATTTGATGACGTAACAGTATTCGTTATCGTTTTCGTAACTTCCGAAATCCCTATTACCGTCGTCGTCATGGTGACCACATCATCATCAAGAATCGTTTACGTTGTCCTCGTGCCATGTCATCATTATCGCGTCAGAAGCATTGATATTAGTTTGGTTTCTTTGTTTTATTTGTCTTGCTGTATTTTACTATGAATTGAGAAAACAACTAATGAAAATGATATCAGTTTCAAACCGTAGAGGTACAGTAGTGCCGATCATTGTCGTGCAGCCCACAAATGTGGGTGAAAGGGAGATAAAATCAGCAGTACTCCTGGTCAGCCATGCTAGTTAATAAAGCCGAATATTAAGTAAGAATACTGTAAACATTAAGTGTGATTGTAAAATAAGTTAAAGTGATTGAATTCTTGATGAAATACCCGGTTTACGTCAGAGATATCTAACGACATTTAACACGGCATACGG
>NW_022692862.1:0-551 GCF_011630105.1 Anneissia japonica | reverse complement strand
GCCTAGACTTTGGCTATGTAATGTTAATTATACTGCCAGGACTTTCATAATATAAATTTTTTTTTTAAATGATTTCAGCAGAATACGGAAGCAGGTAAAATCTCCCAAAAATATGACAATTTAGAGGTTTCAAAGGCTTAGAAAGTACCCTTACAGAAAAAATCTATAGAACTATATAGACCTTCTATAGAGATTACTCAATTTCTATAGAAATTATATTCTATAAAATTGTTTTATAGAGGAACTAGTTTCTATAGAATTCTATAACATTTTATATACACATATTTAATGTAATTTCTATGATCTTAACTTTTTTTTGTTTCATTCAATTCAATTTCATTTATTGACACATTCGTGTCGGACCAGTATAGTCCTATCAACATGTTTACATCTTGCATATTCAGAAATTCTATAGAATATTCTATACAAACGATATGACAAGTTCTCTATAATAAAACTAACTATATATTTCTATATTTATTCTATAAAAAAATTATAGGCCTTTACCTGTATTTTTTTTAACGTACTATAAAAATGTTATAGGGATTAGG
>NW_022692861.1:0-869 GCF_011630105.1 Anneissia japonica | reverse complement strand
AGAGGGAGGGAAAGAGAAAGAAGAGGAAAAGAAAAGGAAAGAAAAAGAGAAGCGAAAAATAACGACAAGAATAAAAAGGAAGATATCATAATGACCAGACTCACAACACCCTGCAACCCCTTCTCCACTTCAAAAACTGTCCTAACTCCTTTGATCTATGCTGCCCGATGGCGTAACCAATTGGGGGGGGGGCAAGGGGAAAATATCTATCTTTGAAAAATCTTCCCCACCCCTTTATAAATGCCCTTTCATCCCCTGAAAGTGCCTAAAAACCTCAAATTTCGCGCGCATTTCTTGTTAACATGGCCCAATTTCCTCTAAAAAATTGCACATTTTAGGAAGTTTTGATCAATTCCAACGAAATTAAAATTAAAAACACAGGGGGACAAGGGGAAAATATCTATCTTTGGAAAATCTTTCTCCACCCCTTGACAAATGCATCCTCTGAAAGTGCCTAAAATTCTCAAATTCTTTTCGCGCATTTCTTGTTACGGTAGGCCAATTTCCTCTATAAATTGCACATTTTAGTGAGTTTTCATCAATTCCGACGAAATTAGAATTAAAAACACAAAAATATTTTTTAGGGCTTTTTTAGTTTTATCCTTTTAAGTTATTTAAACACATACCGATAATAGTCCCAAACCCAAGAAACACAAATTTAAGATAGATCATTTTAACCTAAAAGAAGGGCCTCAATGTGTATAGATGGTGAAAGAATATGTTTGTAATAAATAAAACCATGATGAAAATGCTTATATTTAGTTTCAAACACACGTATGTGGCCGATATTATAAATAAGATAAGCCCTATGTCGTATTGTTTTCTATATGTGGAGTGGGGTGGGGTGGGGTGGGGTGGGTATGGTAAAT
>NW_022692860.1:0-5490 GCF_011630105.1 Anneissia japonica | reverse complement strand
CAACATTTTTCCCAAAAAGGAAAGGGGATCCGGGGGTCCTCCCCCCGGGAAAATTTTGATTTCTAGATGGCGGGAAATGACCTTTCTCGACTTTTAAGCTATGTTTCTAATGACTTTGTTCTTCAAAATTCAAAGTTTCCAAAGAAAAGGGGGGAGGGGGTCCTCCCCCGGGAAAATTTTGATATCTAGAAGGCGGGAAATGAGTTTTCCCGACTTCCGAGGTGTCTTTTAATTACTTTATGTTCTTCAAAATTCAAGGTTTTCCCCTCTTGAAAACAGTCAGGTAAATTTATCCCTGTTGTTACAGTAGATAGGCCTTATGTGTGTATACATACATAAAAAAATTGAGTAGGCCTAATTGCATACGATTTTTTTTCCATTAATCTAAAAATCCCAAAAAGAAAGAGGGGTCCGGGGGTTCTCCCCCGTGAATATTTTGATTCCTAGAAGGCGGGAAATGAGTTTTCCCGACTTCTGAGGTGTCTTACAAGTAAGTTCTTTAAAATTCAAGGTTTTCTCCTCTTGAAAACATTCAGGTAAATTTATCGCATTGTTATTACAGTAGATAGGCCTTATGTGTATATACATACATAAAAAAGAAATGAGTAGGAGTTGCATACAATTTTTTTCCATGAATCCATAAATCCCAAAAAGAAAGGGGGGTTCTCCCCCAGGAAAATTTTGATTCTTAGAAGGCGGGAAATGGGTTTTCCCGACTTCTGAGGTGTCTTTTAATTAATACTTTTAAGTTCTTTAAAATTCAAGGTTCCCCCTCTTGAAAACGGTCAGGTAAATTTATTGCATTGATATTACAGTAGATAAGCCTTATGTATGTATACATACATAAAAAAAAATGAGTAGTTGCATACGATTTTTTCCATGAATCCACAAATCCCAAAAAGAAAGGGGGGTCTGGGGGTTCTCCCCCGGAAACATTTTGATCCTTAGAAGGCGGGAAATGAGTTTTCCCGACTTCTGAGGTGTCTTAATTACTTTTAAGTTCTTTAAAATTCAAGGTTTTCCCCTCTTGAAAACAGTCAGGTAAATTTATCCTATTGTTATTAGAGTACATAGGCCTTATGTGTGTATACATACATAAAAAAAATTGAGTAGTTGCATACGATTTTTTTTCCATGAATCCATAAATCCCAAAAAGGGAAGGGAGTCCGGGGGTTCTCCACAGAGAAAATTTTGATTCCTAGAAGGCGGGAAATGAGCTTTCCCGACTTCTGAGGTGTCTTTTAACTACTTTAAGTTCTTCAAAAGTCAAGGTTTTCCCCTCTTGAAAATTATTATAATGAATCAATGAACCCCAAAGAAAGAAGGGGTCCGAGTTCCCCCGGGAAAATTTCGATTTCTAGAATTCGGGAAATGACCCTCACTGACTTCTGAAATGTCTTTTAAATGACTTTTTAAGTTCTTCAAAATTCAAGGTTTTCCCCTCTTGAAAATGGTCAGGTAAATTTTTCTCATTTTTTATTTTATGTGTGTATACATACATAAATAAATGAGTAGTTGCATGCATATTCTTTTTTTCCATGAATCGATAAATCCCAAAAAGAAAGGGTGATCCGGGGGTTCTCCCCCGGGAAAATTTTAATTCGTAGAAAGCGGGAATGAGCTTTCCCGACATTTGAAGTGTGTTTTAATGACTTTTATGTTCTTCAAAATTCTAATTTTCTGATTGTAACATAAAAAAAAAAAAAAAATCAGCTCACGGGTCCTGAAAAGGTAAGTCTAGAATCACAAATATCTCCAGACATTATTTTTTGCAAAAAAAGTGGTTCCGCCGGCCATTTGTTGTACTGTTTTGTCAATAGGACTGTCTGGCCGAGGCTTTGTTTTAATTTAAGAATTTCATATTTCTACGACTATCACTAGGCCTAGGCCTAGCTAGTCTTACCTTTTTAGCCTAGGCCTAGTAGTATTGTATATTACAACTTTATAATGGTAAATTAATTTCTAATTGGAACAAGGATTGGAAGAACTTGGGGGCCAGGGGTCAGCTACTTTCGATAGGCATCCATAGGGCTAGAAGCCTACCTAGGCATAGGAGCTGGAGTTAACAGGAGCCAAGGGTAGGCCAAATAATATCCTAAGCCTATCCAAAAGGAAGCAGCTGAATTATAAAAAGAAAAGAGAAAATTCATCTAGAAAATATTTACAGCGGCAAAGCAGAAATGCAACCAAGAAAAGACATTTTATCATGTCATTAGTTACCGAGTAAATAGAGTAGGCCTAGGGCTGTAGCTTGATTGTTAAGAAAATATAATTAATTGCTTGCCTTACTTCCCCCTCCTAGGAAATTCCAAACATATTTTCTCATTTCTTTCCAGTTATGTTGGTCTTTTTCATTTGAAAACATATTTATTTCCAAACCAAATATACAACTTTAAATTGTGGATGAATAATAGGCCTATATTTTCTTATTCATACTTTTATTTGATTAACATAACATTGTTATTTAAATCTTATTGTGTTCTTGTTCTCATTATTCTTGTATTCTCATCATACAGCATATTCTGATGATGGGAACTTGATCACACTATTATGCTGATCAAACACCAATAGAACATCTCAGCCCCTGTGAGAAAGCCGGTACAGTACATTAATTCAAGCCTACCAGAAACCCAGGTACTTTTGAGTTGTGAGAAAGACAAACAACTCAGGTAGACACCAACTTAAACAAGACCGAAATAAAGTGAAGCGTTAGCATTCAGGTACGTCTGGAAAGTAGAATGCGTCACGCATGAAAAGCGCTGAGGTACATTGCCGACAACAGATATGTACGTCATATGTAAAATACTCAATCGCAGCAGCGTAATTTGACCCGAAAATCAATTGTTATAAGCACTAGGTAATTCAATTGAAAACAAATAAAAAGCTACATATTATATAATCAGTCAACTGTAAAAGAGTTTCATTGAATTTTTGAAAATATTAATAGGCCATAGAAATATTTTTATTTAGACCTTTCATATCACCAAACATAAATAAAGCTTTGAAAGGTTATGCACACCAGTACACCCTGTTTTGATTGATAAAAAGATTCGGCGAACATCAACTAACAAACATTTACTAAGTTTTACACCTTTGGGAATTTTAATAATGGTATGTAAGCCCATTAGAGTAACTATTGTACGTAGAATTCCTGTTCCACAGACTTTTTATGGAACAATATACCGAGTGCCTTTCTGATATAGGCTAGCCTAGTCGTGAAGACTACTGCAGTCAGAGTCAGCTAACTGGCCTTCAGGGGCCAAGTTTCCTAGGGCTCAACTAGAATGTGTGTTAATTTCATATACTGTTAGTCCAGTTGCTTTTAAAAGCTCCAAGGAAAAAAATTATAAATACATGTCTCCCTCTAATTAAAGACCACTCCAATTAAAGACCATCTGCAAATTCAGACCACTTTTCTGTGGTCCCAAGTTAACAATGTCTATCTTTATTATTCTAAATAGAGACCAATGTGGGTAAAGACTATGGAAAACCTGGTCCCAAAAGTGGTCTTTAATTAGTAGAGAGATCTGTATTCTCATCTATATCGCAATAGGGGCAAAAATTGATCATTTAATAAATTTGAAGGGCCGGGGCAAGAGGTGTAGGCCTACTATGGCGCATGGCGCCATATAAGCACCACAGTTGCAAGTTGCAGGAGGGTTTGGGAGCAGGGTGTTCCTCTTCCCAAATTAGACAATTTTTAAAAAATAAATAAGGTGCTAGAGGCTCAAACAGGGATCTTGACCTAAGAAAGTTACCCTTGTGTTTGGTAATGCAAGAGCCAAAATGTTATAATATCACACAATGGGCCATCGGTAATACAGTAATTCTTTGCTGTTTGCTGCAATAGTTCTTCCAATTTGATTGATTAAAACGCTACAATTTGCGGGGCAATATATAGGATAGTTGGGAAAACAGAATGCAAAATTATTAAGGTTAGAAATCCAGAGGACATGGAACTAGGGGGTGCTGCCTTATGGATAGTAATGTGTGACCGGAAATGGTCTGCCAGTTGGTTGTTACCATGCGCCAGTGATGTTGGAGTACAGCAAGATGAAACTATTTGTGTAATACATGAATAAAGTTCGGGGTTTGTCAGGTAGTGAAATGATTATTGTACATTTTAAGTGCTCCCTCCATGCATAAGTGTAAGCTAAATTACGGTGATTAACTAGCAATATGGAGACAATTATTTCGAAGTTCCATCTTTCCAAGAGGGGATATGCCAATGCTTTATGAAAATGAGTACGCTGCGGTACTCATTTTCACAAAGGAATACACTCAGCTGGTTAGCTAACAATATGCAAATTTACATGAACACCTGGGAAGAAATGTGCAATCACGTTCTGTTGCCTAGCAAACGTCTGTACTGTAGCGTGGGGGTGTGGGCTAGCCTACTGGTGTACTGTGTATAGCGGGGGACAATGAAGCATAATATGACTAGGCCTAAGTAGACAGTGCAATTATATGTGATAGAAAGTACACTTTCGAAAGGAATAAATTAAAATAAGAAAAAAAAAATTAACTAGGGCCTAAGAATAATTCAGTTGCAGACGTACATTGTTTAAGTATTATGCTAACTATGCGGCTCTTGTAGCCGTAGCTAGGCAAGGCATTCATGTGCAAAGCAGTGGTGTTTGTTTATCCATGAAAAAAGCATGCCGGGAAAGTTTGACGTAATCTAGCTTATGACGTATGCATGCTAACTATAGCGTGAGTGTGACGTAACCAAAAAATAAAAATTTTCTATTATAACCAAAATATTATTAACTACAAGGTTTGTGGGTGTAAATTCCCTTAATGCAAATTAAGGGTAGGACCATCTCATTGCTATACTTCCATTGACGTCTCAGTCGAGAAATACGGGTAGCTGAAGTTTTTCTCGAAAATCTGACTACGAAACCAAATCGAAATTCACGTTCCACTTCAGACTCTGAGTTGTGCATCGCACACGCCGCTGAGGGCAGCATTCCGGGAACCATGCGTCTAGCCCCAAGCGTAACGGAAAATGTTATTTTTGGCTTGTTCTCGCATGCAGGAGATGGCCCACGGGCCGCTAGTTGATGTACTTTATTTAAGGAAAAATATGTTGATTTCATTTTTAACTATAATGACATTTGATGTCTATAGTTACTAGCATGAATATTTTTGTTTTATTAATTTAATTTAGTAACATTACAATTTGCTCTTTTTTCAGGCCTATGCATAGTGCAGGCTGCTAATGGTGTTTCACAGTTTTGCCAAGTTTCAGTTTCTGAAACTGTACAGTAGTTAAAATAAAAAATATTTAAATGATTTTGTTCAATAATGAGTTTTCCAAAATTTCTCAACAGAATTTAAAATCTGATCAGACTATCTAATCTCCTGTAATTTAATGAAATATTACTGAGAAATTTGAAGATTGTTCATAAAAAAATATTAATTCTCAGTCATATTGTCTTTTGGTGCAATTTGCATTTGTTTAATATGCTCTGTAGTCTGAAAAATTAT
>NW_022692859.1:0-1137 GCF_011630105.1 Anneissia japonica | reverse complement strand
AGCATTTTGAATATTTTCCCAGAAAAATGTAAAATGATGTTGCGCTTGCGTTCTATGTTCTGTCGCCTAAACTCAGACAAGAGCTGGGAAAATGGGTTTAGGCCTGATTAAGGATAAGCTTAATCTATTAATTCATAACTTTGATTTGTTTAATTTTCTCTTTCGTTTGTTTTAATATTTAAATTAGGCCTATCAGTTGGGGTAGAGCTTGGGGTCAGTCGGGTGATGCAGTTTAAAATTGATGGTTTTGGAATGTCAATACGGGGCAGAAGGGTGAAGGCAACTTGGACGTTTAACACATTTATTCAAATAGTTTACTCTGTCATTGAATCTTGATTTGATAAGTCTTGATTCTTTGTTTTTCTAAAACGCACCGTCGAGTGTCATTGTTGTACCCTAATAGGGGTCTCGTTACTAAATAAAGTAGGCCTATATAATTATGAGGTTATATACCAATCAAAGACAGACTAGACTTACCTAATCTGTTCGCTTTTATTTTACAAATTTAAAATAATAACATAGGCCTAATTCTAAATATAACAGATATAGAACCAACACGTGCGTTTTATATTGGATTTTTTTTTTTTCAAACACAGTTTGAATGTAAAGGAAGAGGTATTTATTAAGCGTATACCTTTCTTGTTTTTACAGGCCAATGTAGAGTATATGTGTCTAAAATGGGCCCAGACCTAAAACGACCCCTGTTCTGCCGCCACCAGATTGTTAGGACGAACACTAAATATACCGTAGTCAAATGATGTCATACAGTTGATCCATGACTCTAAAAATATCATGAGGAGCCATCTAAATAATTTCTACGACAAAACAGCTAAATTACCCTGTTTTGCTATTTTTTTCTTGGAATTTATAGTTGCAATGAATACTCAGTGCGTGATTCAATATACATTTTTAAATCACATTTCTAAAGCAATAAAATATCGTCACGCACATTTGTATTTGTGGTATTTTGAAGTTGGTTCAACTATTGTGTACCTGGATTTGCGTTAGGGGGCTTTTATGTGCAATTTTACCCAACCTGTCGTGAAAATGTACTGAATATTCCATGCGTATGAAAACACTTACAAAAAAATGCTCTAGGCCTATACTTACTACTATTATTGAATGGTAATTGTTATT
>NW_022692858.1:0-1070 GCF_011630105.1 Anneissia japonica | reverse complement strand
TACGATAAAACGACGTAGTCGTAAGTAAATCTGCCTTCTTACGTCGACAGGAAACCAGGCTTAAGTAATCGGTCATGTTTCAAGAGGTCATGTGTCATTTTAAGTACATTTCCTGATACGGTAACCGAATCTCCATGTTGATAATTGTTAGCAAATAGAGCCTATTTTTATATATACTCAGTGAATATTCATACACGGTTCACCCGTCTAGCAGAACGTAAGCATCCATATATTTGACAGCATATGCCCTAGTCAATAGTGAGCTGAGTCATGAAAGGAAAGTCTACTGTCTGAGTAGGATGGTTGCCTCTTTTGTTTTAGGGTTACGTGGCATTCACACAGCCTGACGTCGATGATACATTTTTTCTATTGATATACAGTAGGCCTAATTAGATTTTTAACTACCGTACTATAACGCAGTGATGAGACGTTTTCCTGCCATTCACAGATCGAGGCAAAATGACACAGAAGTCGGTCTGCGGGATCGTTAGAAACCTGGCTTAGTGTAAAATTCAGTGAGTGTGTATTACAATTATTAGGCAGGTCATACACTGCAGATACAAATCTTACATTTTTATTGTAGTTATTATTACCTTTCATCAGTTGAATCTCTTTCCCTGTGTATGTGATTCCATTCATTTTACAAAAAAGCAGAATTGCTCTGCATGGTTGGGATAAAATATCGTAGTAAACCGTTAGCGACATCGTGGCTATAGGTAGGCCTATCATGAAATGGGCACAACACTTGAATGTTTAAATTTTATTCGACTAGTGTACACGACCCCTCGAACCTTTGTAATGTTTATTTAGCAGCACGTTTTACGCTGTACTTTGGGTCAAACATTACGCAAATAGCCTGGGTCAGACGACACAAGTCAGCAGAAAATCATACACCCAAATGTGTTAGTAGAGTCAGTTTTTATGCATACAACTGTCGGAGTTGCGTTTGTTTGAACCAAAATATGTAAAATACTGATCTCATCTCATCTATTATTTTCATACATTGTGCATTTTACCTCAGCCATCAGGGGTGGATTTAGGGGGAACCCGCCCCCCCCCCCTTTTTTTTT
>NW_022692857.1:0-2848 GCF_011630105.1 Anneissia japonica | reverse complement strand
ATGTCTTTTGTATGCCAGGACCCAGTAGTATTTTGTTACGTTTCTTCACAGAGGGGGGGGGGGTTTGTCCGAACCACCTGAACCGCCCCCCTCCCCCTGGATCCGCTACTGCGCGATAGATCGTAGCTAAGTATTACACTACAGTACAAATCCAAAAATTTCCTATAATGACAACCATTCATTAGTGGCGTAGAAAAGTATTTTTCATTAGGATGATTGGAAATTTTTGGAATTGACATAAAATTACTGATGTCGTACGCACCCTTCAGTGTGAACAGTACTTAAACAGTACTTTGACATTAACTAGAGCCTCTCAAACGGTAACAATAAGAAAAGACTATCTCTGACAGTTATCACGTCAATTAATATATTGTCATTAACTACACACAGGCCTATGTCCTGCCTACCGGCGTATTGTCTCCGCATCTCGTTTTACGCTAGGCCTAATCCCTCTCATACAAATTGTAAATTCCAACCAAATTATTTAGGGCCTATTCCAATCATCCATAATATTATTCTCTATATTATTAACATTAACATCATACAATTACTTACATTTTGGTCTCTCAAATCAAAAAAACAATCAACGAAATTGAACCTATTCTCAACTAAACGTTGCAATTCAGGTATGTGCAACCTCGTTACAGAGGCCGCACTCCAGTAATTATTTTCGTTACTAAATGAAACACTGACCAGGTCAAAAAATGGCATGCTAGTAAACCATATGTTGTAAATAAATTTAGACACTATAATTATAATTCAAAGTTAGAAAAGAATGAACCGTGGATAAACATATGTTTATGAGGTGGCAATTTTGAAATCTATTGGCTGCTAGCATGACCGGCGATAAAATGGTTTCTATAAACAAAATCGAATGCAAATGAGGATATGGAGCATGTAAAAAAGTTAGTGCTTTGTCCGGAACGTCCATATCACACAGTCCAAATATGGCACTGTAGCTGTCTGGCGTATTATGCACACACCATTAAATATGTCGTCGTATTGTAGCAGCCATTATACCCACATCAAATAAATGTACCGCCATGCATCAGAACAATTTTAGGATTTGTACATATTATATTTTAGGGAAAAAAAACAATATGTTGAAATATAATGAAAAAACTAATTAGATAAAGTTTTCTTTTTATACTTTTTTTGGTGAAAATTAGCCTTTTGGCGGTCGTTTTTTTTTTAAAGGCATTTCCCCTATGTGCATTTATTTAGTATGTTCATAAAGACATTTTTTTAACCCTAAGATGTATTTTTCTTGCACAGTAACTGTAAATGTATGTAGGTGTGATTCGGTCGTACATCCTTTCCCATGTATATATTTGGCCATGGGTTTGTTGCCAGCGTTGAGTTCTGACCCTTTGCGGTCAGTGGCGCTACATTGTCAATCGTTAAGCAACTCATTAACTCATTCTTAGGTCAAGTAAAATATAATTATAAAGAATTATGTCATCATTATACGAAAACATGCCGAAAACCATTAAGGGGACAATTTTACGCTTTTGATTAGTGTCCCCTGAATTAGGGTACCCCTTAGGGAACACCTTTTTAAAAGGATACTTTTTTTGGTCCCGACACTGAAATGGGGAGGGGGAGGGGTGGTTTTGGAGGAGGACTTAATTACCCTCCCATTTGAGATTTTTTTTTTTTTTTTGAATGTATGTTTTATAGTGTAGCTTTCTACACGCAATGTATTCCCGAGAAACTCATCACACACACAAGACACAAGAGTGATCATTCGTTTAACGGTAACCGAGGAGGGGAGGGGGTGAGGGGTAATGTAAACTCCTATGTAAACTCCAGGCTAGCAACCCTTTTCACTCCCCTTACATCCGCCACTGCTATCTATCATTATTCGTATCAGCATCAAGCGAAGCCTACGACAGTGGAGTCAGTCCACTGTTGAACATACAATATAGGCCTACCTTCTTAAAAACTCTTCCACCTCTTTCTTTCTTATGTTTATCATCGCGTAGTTTTGTGTTCCGGATATTAATTAGGCTGTGGAAAATCAATTAAGAGACCGATCGTGTGCGATGGTTCGTTTGCCTTTTGTCGTAATAAATCACTACCAAATCACACTACATCTGATTATGTGTTACTTTATTGTGTACAGTGTATTGAGGGTGGTGGTCAAGTGTGGACGGCTTATCTAATTCTCAGACCTGTAGACTCAAATAATTTTGTTTGTGATCAGTGGGAAAATTCTTTGTGTCAATGGGCTAGGTACACCCAAATGGGTGTCGCGTGGTCCTCGTAGTAATTTCAATCTCTTGCATCTCCTCGTGTAGATATACAACCGGACCCTTTTTGCAGTTTGAAATTACCTTGCTCTGTGCACCAATAACTCCTGGAAATTCGTTTTCCCGCCTTCCACCCCTTCCTCCTCCAGTACACTAGGCCGCTACGGCACCCTGCCGCTTGGCTTGTTGGCTACTTTTTAAGAATGTTTACTCTGGAAATTCTGGAAAGGATTACGTTTTTATTAAATCAAATATTTAAAATATGCGTGTATAATGTTTACACTAGGCCTACAGTATATTTATATATTAATGTATATTCATGTATTGATACTCCCATGTATGGTATTATTCGATTGCTAAATGGAATAATTATTAATGTATATTCGTATTGGCCTATAATTCATACTTCAATGCTAAAACCATTTACTTCACGCGCCTCCTCACTCTGTTTGATGACCATCCATCGGTGCAGTGTATGCCCTTCTTAATGCATTCTTTATGTGTAAAAAATTAAACAAAACTGTAAATTGTAGTTTCAATATTGGTAATCTGTACTATGTCTATATAAAAATCAGTAATTCAACAGAAAAATCACT
>NW_022692856.1:0-1661 GCF_011630105.1 Anneissia japonica | reverse complement strand
AATGAGCAATATCGGTATTTGTAATATTCGTGTAATAAACCTTTATCAAATGCAAGATATACCAATTAAGGCTATGTTCACACTCACGGCGTAAGGCTGGCTTAAGCCTGGCGTAGCGTACGCCTTTGTGTGTGAACTAGGCAGTGGCGTTGTTAAAGCCACTCACTACGCCACGTCCTTGGCGTTATTAACGCTACCTGCAGACCCCAGATTACCTAACGCCACTGAGCTAACGCCAGTGATGCTTGAATGATTTGACCTCATTTCAAGAGATTGACCAATCACGATTGCAATATATTAGCTACTTCGTTCTCTTTTCTGTGCTCTCTATAAATGAAATGGTAAAGGGGTTCCTTTTCTATTGCATTTTACTTAGTTATAATGTATATGATTTATTGATTGTGTTTTGTAAGATATTTTAACCATTTAGACTGTCTATTAAAACATGCAACATCAACAATGCTAGCTGAAAAATCAAAAGTAATATTGTTCATTTAAAATACAATAATCATATAGGCCTAAATTCACAGATTTAAAAGTTTTCATGATGCACTGTTAATTTTACTACTGTTAACACGTACATTATTTAAAACTGAAAACTATTCCACACCAGATAGGCCAATATTAGTGCTAGTGTAACGAACGCCGTTTGTGTGAACACTTTGGAATTTTAATCCGTGGACTAGCTTACGCCTGGCGTAAGCCACGCCAGTCTTACGCCGTGTGTGTGAACATAGCCTAAGACTTATTGTATAATTTCTTCAACAGATGTCTGTTCCTATGATCTTTGGTATTTGTATGGGAACTATGTGCTACGATTCAGCCGTGGTAAGTTTTATTCAGATTTTTAATACAATATACAAAAAGAATAATAACAACAACAACGCTAATCAAATATTCTAAGTAGATAGTGTAAAAAAGATATTTTTTTTTTTATTTGGGGGCGGGTGGGGGTTGATGAGAACCAGGGCTCTAATAATTCACCGATTTAATATTGAATGACCAACTATCTATTGGAGATCTCTTCTTGTCGTTTGTGTTTAATGTGTGTGTGTGTCAAATACAAGTGTTGTATTGGTATACCGAAGAGTGCGAGATGAATTGTCTCCAATCGCATTCGAACTCCTGACGATAGCCTCAGCCTGGTTAAGGCCTCTGCATAGACAACAGAAGGCCCCGAGTTCGAATTCCGGTGTTGGGGCAATTGTTTTCATACTCACAAATTCCTCTACTTTACCGTTTAGCATTTATATAAATAAAGAGACAATTATGGTAGTCGATTTATAAAAGTGTCATTCAAATGTAATATACACTATTTTGATATTTCTTTCAGGGTATAGCTATTGCAGTTTTTTCAACGTTATCAGTCATTGCTTCATTCGCATACATCTGTTTAGAGCTCCTAGCCCTGTTTGGAGACAAAGGGGACGTCTATCATGATATTTTCAATAGGACACTCACCATGGAGAGTGACACGGGGGAATGGCTGTGGAGAATACAGTTAGGCCTAACATGCTTCATCTTTGTCTTAACAATGTGTCTTATAATTATTGGATACTGTTCGTGCACCATGATAGATGAGGATCAGGTAATACTCATTATAACCATTATATTATATGTTATATATATGTTATATATATAATATATATATATATATATAT
>NW_022692855.1:0-1144 GCF_011630105.1 Anneissia japonica | reverse complement strand
TTGATCGTATCAAGCATAGCCCTTCAAAGAAAATTTTCATTTTAGTTGTATGAAAGAAAGTGTCGATATCAAGGCGTTTATCATACTGTTAAACCACATAGATCCATACCGTACATTCTAAGCGCAAGTCTAACTCCATGATACTTTCTTACAACTGACTTTTAATGCATACACATAGTGAAGCTGGTCAAGCTACAGACTAGTTTGTAAAGAACAGCAGCTATAAAACAATATTCAAATTAGGTTTGCTGCGCAGCCCCGTAAACACAATATGAACAAACAGATAAATGTATAATATATTCAATTTGTAAGCGAAAATTATCCAGGTAATGTAAGTAATATATAATTATTAATAAAATAAATCCCATTATGTGATGTCTATTTCAATGCTATACAGGTAATTAATATTTAATCAATATTATTCTAATAATGATAATCTTCTTATACAAAGTGCGCTCAGTTGGATTGGTCTCCCATTCAACAACTACATCATGAATATACAGAACCCACCAATATCACCGATTAAAATACCTGGTGCAGGATATGTGTAAAGGTAGCTTTGATGTCGGTGCCTTTGATCGTTTATCCCGGTACAATTGGATCTAACGGCCTCCTTGACCATCATCCGTAATGGGGTATCTGTCCTATTGTTCAACATCCATTCATGTTCGGTTACAGATTGGCTAATGTTTGGCATACAATCCGTATACCAAACACTCACAAATCCCCCTGTTTCTCGTAATCGACTACACTTAATACCAATAGAGATTAAGCGTTCACGACAGTTACCAATAAAGTTTGAAGCTCCCTGTAATGAAATCTCAATTCCTGAATCGAAAGCGAATCAGAATTAATTCGTAAATACCCCCTTTCATATAAACAACAGGTACAATATACTGTAAGTACTTGAACAACACACGCACTTCTTGTCGACGCTTAGGCTACCAGTTATTGAAAGAGTAAATTCAAGTTAATTTTAGCCAAACATGGCCCAGAAACAAAGAGTACTTATGCCTACCGCCGTATTCTCAGAGCGTGACAACACAACGTGTTATATCTTTACAGATCTCAAAGTCACTTTGCTTGTCATGTTAGAAAAATCATAAAAGAACTAATGGGCATGAATTTGATTGTTTTTCAATAT
>NW_022692854.1:0-710 GCF_011630105.1 Anneissia japonica | reverse complement strand
TCTGCCACTCCTGTGGCCTTCATCAGCAAGAATAAGGAAAAAATCATGAATCAATATAATATAGGCTGTCTTATCAAAAAAGAATAAAGGTGACAGAGAGCAAATGAGAAATACTTATAAAACTGTAAAATGATTGGTCTATTTATCTATGCATACTGAGTATCTACAGTAATAAAGAACCAAGGGTGTATATATATGTGTGTGTATTTATATAGTATATATACATAATATATATTATTTATTATATATACAAACATATACCCTACGTATATACACAATAGGTACAGCTGGAAACAAATAATAGAATAAACACACATAATAAAAATCAAGACAGCTGTTAACACTGTTAAATTATATAGAATCATTAAAGAAAAGTAAATGCAGTGTTCGAATAAAGGACATAATTACATCGTGTAGCATAGCTCTCAACGAATTATTTGATTTATAATGATAAATGATTTATCAATCATTTAGCGTATTCAGTTGGGACTTATCCGCTGAGCATGATAGCCCCCGTTAAGAACAATCTCAACAAAGTATTTGGGGATTGGTTATTCAATAGGAAAGCCACTGGAAAAATCGTGTCGAATTTCGCCTAGGAGAGGGCGCCCTATTTTTCGGAATTAGTTCAAATTTTCAGAATTGGATGGTGTTTGAAAAAACGTTAATTCATCAAGTAACTTACTTAACAAAACAAACATAATAGTGAA
>NW_022692853.1:214203-216518 GCF_011630105.1 Anneissia japonica | reverse complement strand
GTCGCACACTGTCGTCCCTTAAATGATTTTCCAGAACCTAATTATACACAAAATTACACGATGATTAACATAAAACAGAAAGAGGTGGAAGAGTTTATAAGAAGGTAGGCCTATAGGCCTACTGTATGTTGAACACTGGACTGACGCCACTGTCGTGGCTTCACTTGATGGTGATACGAATAATGATAGATAACATTGGCGGATCTAAGGGGAGTGAATAGGGTGTGCTAGTTTGGAGTTCACATAAGCTACCCACACCCTTCCCTCCCTCGGTTACCGTGAACGAAGGGATCACTCGTCTTGTGTGTGTGATGTGTTTTTCGTGAATACAGAAGGCTACCCTATAAAACATACATTCAAAAAATAAACATTAAATGGTAGGGTAATTAAGTCCTCTTTCAAAAACCATCCCCACCCCACCCATTTATAAGAAGGTAGGCCTATAGGCCTACTGTATGTTGAACACTGGACTGACGCCACTGTCGTGGCTTCACTTGATGGTGATACGAATAATGATAGATAACATTGGCGGATCTAAGGGGAGTGAATAGGGTGTGCTATAGAGTTTGGAGTTCACATAAGCTACCCACACCCTTCCCTCCCTCGGTTACCGTGAACGAAGGGATCACTCGTCTTGTGTGTGTGATGTGTTTTTCGTGAATACAGAAGGCTACCCTATAAAACATACATTCAAAAAATAAACATTAAATGGTAGGGTAATTAAGTCCTCTTTCAAAAACCACCCCCACCCCACCCATTTCGGTGTCGGGGCCAAAAAAAGAGTCCCCTTCAAAGTGGTGTCCCCTGACGGACACTAACCAAAAACGTAAAATTGTCATGTTTTCGTATAATGATGACATATATTTTTTAAAATTTCATTTTGATTGACCTAAGAACGAGTTACAGTTTAATTATAACTAATTTATTATAACAACATTTAGCAATGCAAAAAGTAATTCTTTTAAGATACGAAATTAACACTATGTAATTAAACTATAAAACTTGTGTATGTTCCCGATATTGTTTCTTCATTCGAGTGCAATATGTTAATGACCAAATACGCCTTTTCTTAATATTGTGCTTTCTATTGGATGCACAAGATAGAATACTAATAATAGATGTTACCAACTTAGAAATCAGGGTACAGGCTGGCCTGGTTAGATTATAATCCTATATCAAAATACACAAAACAAGAAATTTCCACCATATGGTCAAAATTGACAAGTTTTTTTATACGAAGTAACACATGCACTGTGCTGGCATTCAATGACCATTCTAAGGATAGAACAAATTCTGGTTTGATGTTAAGTTTATTGCTCAAAAGGTGTCAAAATATAAATGTGTATGTTTTTATTTATTTTGTGACTACTGTGTTGTTTTGACACTCAAAAAGTTTCCCCGTCCCCTTAATATATAAGAGACAGGTACCTACTGTTATCTATCATTATTCGTATCCTGTCTCTTATACACATCTAGATGTGTATAAGAGACAGGAACAGGGGTGTCCCAAACAAGGGGTTCTACATGTATCCGCTGCAGGATAGGGCTATGTACGATATACAGTACATTTATTTTATTTATTTTATAGATTGCCAGCAGGCGAAGCCTCAGCTTACACAGTGAAATTTTAATAAACTTTAATCTAACAACTAATAGTACTTTGTATTTGCAGTCTGACAGTAAATGTAATGTATTAAAATTAAGTTAATATCAAAGTAAAATCAATCACTTGTATTTTTTTTTATTGATTCCAATACAAGGCCCATAGTCTGCACATGACAAATACCACTGTCTGCCAAAAGGTACAAGGTTTGGCGAAGGCTTTCCTCGATGCTGGCATCATATAAAATTTAAATACTGTAAATAAGTGAGGTATCCTGGTAGGTCTATCCAGGATCTATGATTTAGCTATGGGGAGCGAATAATAAACGAAATTGGAGGGGGTGGCGGGGGTTGGTGGGGAAGGGCACCGGGCCCACTGGCTGTTTTATTCTTCAAATTTTACAAGTTGGAAATTATTTCAAATGTTTAGGTCTATTTATGAATGGGCCCCTGATAGCATTGGGCCACAGTGCTTTGCACTTGCTGCACTGCCCGTAGCTAGGCCACTGCAAATTACAAATTTCTTTTTCGTCTTAAGCACAATTTTCTTGAATTTTTAATATCATTATCTATTATCATTGTCACCATCATTATCTACGTCATCGAAAATAATCGTTTGTAAAGAAATGATTACTGTATGTTATTTATTCACGTTAACCTGTACAAATTGTATTTAAAACACTGTTTCTCAAAGTGTTTTTATTACACACATG
>NW_022692853.1:205791-212799 GCF_011630105.1 Anneissia japonica | reverse complement strand
GCGTTAGGCCCACTGAATTGTTTAAATGCTTAAATAATTGAAAACATAAATTATGTGGATTAAATTATCATAGAATTTACAATAATTTATTATTATTATTATTATTATTATTATTATTATTATTATTACTGTCTCTTATACACATCTGCCTATATATATATGTATATATAGTAGAAAAAAGAAATAACATTCTTCAGAAGATGATAACTTTGACGCATAGATGGGGGGAGGGACAAATCGCAAAATATGGAAGTCTTGTGCCGTAGGCCTAAGACTTGACTGGGGCCTCCTAGGGCACCCAGTAAGTGGGTGTCCTGGGGGAGAATGCCATGGAAGCAGTGGCGTCTATAGCCTTTTATAAGTAGTATCTAATTAATTTTAAGGAATGCAATTAACATTTATTTCTACACTATTTTTTCACAATACATTGGCGGATTCGGGATTTTGGAATAGAGGGGACCCAAGGAGGGACTTTTACAGATGAAGTGTAGACCACCTGAGCCCCATCAATTTATGATTATGGCACCTCTAGTTGGCCGGAAATGGCACTCTCAGACTTAAATTTGTATATACATTTTCTTTTTTCTCCTCTTTTAAATTTTGGGAGGGTGGGGCGGCTGATCTTCCTGGAATCTGCCACTGAAATACTTCATAAAATCATAAAAAGTTTTTTTTTTTCAGTTTATCCTGGTAACATAATCTTGCTCGCTTATATATTTCGTGCCAACTAACATTGATAAAAATAATGGTTTATTTTCTACTGATTAACTTGTGACGTTTTTCCTTTTCTGATCTCCTCTTTTTTATACCATTTCATTTCATTTCTTTGGGCACGCGCCAAGGATATACTAATCAGCGAACTATCCTAGGTGGCATGTCCATTAAACAACAAGGGATTGATTGGATCAGTGTACACCAGTGTATACCGGAGTAACCCCCCTCCCCTAGTCTTCTCGAAGGATGTACTGGGTTCTTTAAAGTGCACACGGGACAAATGCTTACACTGGACCTACGGGCTAAAGTCCTTGTCCGAGAAGACTGTTCCACCACCGGAACCATTGGCGAGTGAGCCGTTGAAACCAGTACCGATATTATAGCTGAAGGTTACGGTGCTCCTGACTTAATCGCTCCGCCAATCAACTCGATTTTTTTAAAATTTCATCTTGGGCAAGTAGTATTGCGACTACCCATTCTGTAATTTAGGCTATGTTCACACACACGGCGTAAGGCTGGCTTAAGCCTGGCGTAGCGTACGCCTTTGTGTGTGAACTAGGCAGTGGCGTTGTTAAAGCCACTCACTACGCCACGTCCTTGGCGTTATTAACGCTATCTGCAGACCCCAGATTAGCTAACGCCACTGAGCTAACGCCAGTGATGCTTGAATGATTTGACCTCATTTCAAGAGATTGACCAATCACGATTGCAATATATTAGCTACTTTGGTCTCTTTTCTGTGCTCTCTATAAATGAAATGGTAAAGGGGTTCCTTTTCTATTGCATTTTACTTAGATATAATGTATATGATTTATTGATTGTGTTTTGTAAGATATTTTAACCATTTAGACTGTCTATTAAAACATGAAACATCAACAATGCTAGCTGAAAAATCAAAAGTAAAATTGTTCATATAAAATACAATAATCATATAAGTTCACTTCGAACAATTCACAGATTTAAGTTTTCATGATGCACTGTTAATTTTCTACTGTTAACACGTACATTATTTAAAACTGAAAACTATTCCACTCCACATAGGCCTAAACCTGTGGACCACCCTGAGCACCTATCAAGAAAAACGCGGTATTCGCGCGATGGTATTAGCATTTTTGCATACACGAAAACACATTGGCCATGTTTTTGGTTTATTTCTTTCACTTACTTCCAGTGTTAGGCCCACTGAAATGTTTAAATGCTTAAATAATTGAAAACATAAATTATGTGGATTAAATTATCATAGAAATTGCAATAATTTATTATTATTATTATTATTATTATTATTATTAGTATTACGAATCAACGGACGTTTACTATATAATTTTAAAACAAAATTTATTGACAAAAAAGAAGATCGACGTTTCGAGTCCATCATGGACATATTCTCAAGATCAAGTGAACAACAATATACAAAAGCAGACAAACCTAAGAAGGCAAAACATGGATTAAAAAATCACAAGATTAACATGGATTAAAACATCACAAGATTAACACCTACTGTGTTAATTGTTCCTGATACTGATAATCTTAATTAAAATTAATCTGCTAGATAAACAATTTTGCTTTAATAGAATCTGTTTGTTAACAAATGGTTTTAAATCTTTAGTCCATAGCATTTCTGTAATGAGGCAGTCAAGTTTTTATTTACATTTAGATAGAACGCTGAAGTGGTTAATTACTTCAGAATCACTAATACCATGTTTTTTCAGGTGTTTACCTATGTTACCCTTACTATGTTCATCAATACGTTGATAGAGGTGTCGTCAAGTGTAGCCGAGATATCTTGAATCACAGAAGCCACATTGGAATTTATATACAACGCATTGTTCAAATAACAATTTTAGGTTTTCTTTCCTTCTTCTTAAGACTTCACCTACTTTCTTACTTGTAAAGACTGAAATAATTTCCTTGTTTAAGTTGTTTACTTACAGACGAAGACGAAATTTGATCCTTAAAAGGTAGACAATCCTAATTGGCATATTACTTTTCTGGATATTACTACTAGGTAGAGGCTCATTGTTAGGCATCTTTATCTAATGATTAATTAAAATCATTAATGATACTCCGAATAAGGCCTACTGGATATTTCAGTCTTTCAAACGTAATTTTTTCGATTTCATTGTCAACACAAGGTTCCTTTTGTGTTTCATGTCCACATGGCTTTCATAATGCAGTAGTAGGCCTTTGTTCGTGGCTTTCCTGTGAACCTTTGTTTCAAGTGATGATGAGGAGGTTTTAGAGATAACCATTCCCAGAGAGTTGATGGAGTTGTTGGATGCAATTTCCATGGTAAAGTTTATTGATGGATGCGTTTATTGATGGGGGGTGGGGGGCCTGAAAAATATGAAAAACTAGGGGTTTCAAGCGCTTACTTAATCAATATTAGAGTTTTTATGTAGAAAATAAATATGCCTACAGTAATGTTTTTCTCTCCGACAAAGTGTGGATTTTCTCCCTGACCGGGGGAGCTCTCCCGATTGGCGCCACCACTCGGTGCTGAGATTAATTCCCCCTCACCCACTATACCTTAAAAAAAAAGCCTTTCCCTTATATAATGATGGGCTTTTTGATATCATTAGTCCTTCTATCACTCACTAAACTTTTTCACCGCCTAAGGCATCATCACTCTGAGAATGCAGGAAAGTGTATATTCCAGCCAGAACACCCATCTGTTGACACCTCCTTAATTTCCCTCTTGGAAGATTCAGGAGGAAACAAACCAAAGTACCCAGAGTAATATAAATAAAATTATAGTAGAATCCCTATAGTATTATCGGGGGACACTTCGGGGTCAAAAGGTTTACTCTTGGGGGTGCGGTGGCACTAAGCAAATATGCGAAATTGAAAGGCATTTTAGCATGTCAGTCATACAATGAGGACATCTTCTTTGATTTCAGTTGATCTATTAATTAAACTAAATCTTACCGTATACAATGCAAATAGGTCTACATACAATACTTTTATGATGGAGTAGGCCGAATAATGTAATTAAAACAATAACAGTTGATTGTTCCAGATTCTAGTGCATAGATACAGATGGGTGAGGGTTATACAGTATAGATTTCAATGGCGGATTCAATGCAAGGCCAGCGGAACATGATTTGTGGTGGGGGGAGGGTGGCGGGGGGAGGCACTGTAAGATGAATGCGAATATGAATCAGGGGCGGATGTGTGTACACATACATAAGCCTAACAAAATTGAGTATAGGCTTACGTATTCTTTTTACATGAATCGATAATTCCCAAAAAGAAATGGGGGTGGGGTTTACCCCCGGAGAAATTTTGATTCTAGATGGCGGGAAACGAGCTTTCCCGACTTCTGAGGTGTCATTTCAATGATTTTTAAATTCTTTAAAATTCAGGTTTTCCCCCTCTTGAAAACGATTCTATGAATCGATAAACCCCAAAATAAGCTTTCTTGACCTTTAAGTTAATTCTTCGGTTAAATTGTTCTCATTCCTATTACAGAGGCCTGTTATGTGTGACGTACTGGCATGCATACGTCAAAGGCCTACTTATTCTTTTTTCACTGAATTCTTGATAAACCCCAAAAAGAAAAGGGGGTCGGGGGATTCATCTTCCCCATATACTATGCCGTCGATCCTGGCATCTGAATAGTATTAAGAATAGTGTTGCTTTCAAGCATACTTTAGTATTTAGCATAATTTCCCGGCAGTCCTCATAACATAATTTCAATCGCATCGCTGGCAAATCGCTGGTACGCTGTCGGTCACAGGGTTGCCATTTGGCCTTTTTGACGACTAGATTCGTCAAATCTGGCCGTATAAAAATTCGCCTGTCCTTAACGTTTGAAAAGTCTCGGCGAAACTATATTTGGCCGAATTTTGTGAACATTTTTTTTCAATATATGTCTAATATAACGTAGATTTGTTTTGGATATGTTGTTAATTTTATACAAAAGCTTTGATTCTAATCGTGTACCTTTACTTAATTAAACGTTCGTAGTCGTACTCGCACCAAACAATAAATGTATGTCCCCCCTTTGGCTGAGTTGACGTAAGAGAGTTTATTATTTAAAAGATTGTAGCAGTTACATTTAATAATTTAAGTTGTTCGGATGAAATTTATTTATTGACGTTTATCCTCGTTTAAAACTTTATGAAGACATAACAGTTTATTGCAAGTTTGTACCACGTGTTTCTTTGTCTATGTTCTAGTCTAGTTTCTATCTCTATTGGTTGAGAATTGAATAAAATAAAATAAATTGTATAGGCGCTGTAGTGTTCTTTTTGTGAAATACCATGTAAATGCTCGTGTGATCATTCGGGTCCAATGACACCTGCAATTTCAAGCAAGTGTTGCTGAGACATCCTCGAAGTTACTCTGGAGTTAGGTTGTATGAATCATAAAGAAGATAGTCCTGATAGCGACATTGATTTATTGTTTAAGTATGGCAACAATAACATTCAGAGGCGAATTTAGGAAGTTTTAGATAAAAAGTATTTATTAAAGTTCTCATAAGTTTGTGTTACCTTACTATGTAACTTTCTAATTAAAGAGAGTCACGAATTTGTCATTGAAGATTCGATAACAAACAGGCCCTTAATTATTGCTAAAGATGGACTACAATTTACGCTAATTAATACATTTAAATAAAAAATGTAGACCGATCATAATAATGTGATTATAAATAGGCCTACATGCTAGCAACTATAAGACATAGGCCCATTTAATATTATGATGTAGCTGGGCATTTAATTATGGTGATTAATTAATTATAAAAACAAAAACAGTGAAAGATTAACATTGTTCTGTGTATATAGTTTTATT
Organism: Anneissia japonica; assembly: GCF_011630105.1. Classification (NCBI taxonomy): domain Eukaryota; kingdom Metazoa; phylum Echinodermata; class Crinoidea; order Comatulida; family Comatulidae; genus Anneissia; species Anneissia japonica. The sequence continues at coordinate 207,294 of NW_022692853.1, read as the reverse complement.
TTCTTCAATTTCAAACAAATGACAGTTGATTTTTGTGTAATATTTGTATGTTAAGTGAATATTATGTACCACTGTTGCCTTCTAATTGGATTAAAATCTGGCCGAATTTTGATGTTGTTGATTATAGACAAATATTAGCAACTTTAAAGTCTGTAATGTTTGGTTTAGCCTAGGCCTATGCTCTAACAACAGTTCGTCGCGTGCCGAAATTGCGGGGCGTGCGGCGACGGGCGAGACCTTTTCAAAACAAAATACTTGAGCTAGGCTAGGCCTAAGTACTTTAGGTTATGTATTAAACATACTATCCTAGGCTACCTAAGCCAGATGTTTTACTTCACATCAAATAGGCCAATTATGCCTATTTTTGGCCCTACGCCTTTTCCACGAGTTGCTAGACATCTTTAAGTGATGACAAACAACCCAAGTCAGTGGTGCGTAACCAACAATAACATAAATAGGATGGTCTAGATTTGAGGCTAAATTTTTGTCCACATGTTATCTAAAAATTCAGAACTCCATAACGGAGGGTCGTATCACATATATTTTTCTGGAAAATGTTCTCAAAAGATTGTTCTGCACCACTATGATGGAAAAAAAATTGAAAAATGTTTTTGACCCCATTTTTGTAACAAATAAGTTGGATATTTTGAAAGACAAATATCAAATAACATTGCTGTGTTGAAGATGAATAGGCCCTAGCTTGTCATGGAAATTTTAACCTAAAAATCATTTTATTCACAAACATGTCTGTGGCATAACTAGCTGGGGAACCAGTCAATTCGAGTGGATGCCACTTCGAGCGGATGCTAGTTCAAGCGGAAAAAAGATTCACTTGGTCGAACAACAGCCTGTGTGAGTTATGTACGAATTACTTTAAAATTTCCTATTTTGAGCTAATAATTTGCATTCGGACGAGGCTCAAGCTTTGCCTGGGAACCGGGGGAGGGGTGGGTGGAGAGACGCACATCCCAAAAATTACTTGTGCCCCCACATTTGCCCCTCCCCAAAAAAATCACTTGCAAGTAGTTAAAAATCACCTTATTTTGCGACTTTCACCCCGCAACTACTTCACCTTAGCGCCACCAATGATCACCCCCATTTCAAGACTTGATACGCCACTAGAGCCAGGGGAAAAGATCTGGTGGGTTCCGTGGGAGAAGCCTAGCTTTATGGATAGAAAAATTTGTATTTAATTGATTTATAAGGTTAACAATTTACAATTAAACATACAGTATCTACGTTCATAAAAATAATGTTTAGTCATTCCTTTTGGAAAAGATCACTTAATCTTTTGTTAGATCTTCCTCTTTTTCTTTTGTGTCCGTATGGCGTCCATACTGTTAACTTTTTGGCCCACCTGTTATGGTCCATGCGAGCTACATGGCCTGCCCACTCCCACTTTGTTATACAGTTTTTTAGATACATCTTTAATCTTTTGCTCTTATACACATCTAGATGTGTATAAGAGACAGCCATTTCCCTTCTCTCACGAGACATAGAACT